>NC_081564.1:58051175-58088897 GCF_022355385.1 Mustela nigripes
TTTTTTTTTTTTTTTTTTTTTTTTTTTTTTTTACCATCTTCCTGGTTAGGTTGAAATTATAGAGGGTATCAGAATTACAATTTGCATTCATTTCATGTATTTTGGTTAGAAAAGCATTATTTGAATTATCAAAAAATAGGCATTTACATTATAGTTTTACTCCCCTGTAGTATTTAATCAAGGACTCTTCTTGTCAATCAGTCAGTTTATTTGCATTTATGTTACACTGTTCAGGCAAGGGTGTGTGATTGTGTAACATACACATACATACATATTCCTCTTGCCTCTTCCTATCCTTCTGTCAATGAGCCTAAAATGATAAACATGCAGAGCAGAAATGGAAATGAACAAACACCCATGTGTCTATTATAAGAATTAGCAGTTTCAAACACTAAGACAATTATTGAATGTGGGCTAGGATTAGCACCTGGCCTCCATTAGGAACATTTACTTATATAATGTGATGTTTTGAAGCTAGTTTTTAGCTCGAATTAAAGAGTGTTGATTGGTGTACTTACTGTTTAGGAGGGTTCAAAGAAGTTCTGCCCATGTATGCCCAGAGAGGCATCTGTTATGAATTGAATTGTATGCTACTCCCCCCCCCCCCAATTTATATGTTGTAGCCATAAACCCTTCATGTGACTATTGGAGATAAGGCCTTTAAGGAGGTGATTTGGGTTAGGTGAGGCTGGAAGGATAGAGACTTTATCTGACAAATAAAACTAGTTCCCTTATAAGATAAGTAAGAGATACCAAAGCTCTGACTCTGTATCTCTCTCCAGGTTACAGCAGGAAGGCAGCCATCTACAAGCTGGAAAGATTGCTCTCACCAGAACCTGACCCTCCTGGCACCCTGATTTCAGACCTCCAGCCTGCAGCACTGTGAGAAAATTAATTTTGTTGTTTAAGTCACCTAGTCTATAGTATTTCATATGGCAACCTGAACTGATTAATATGCCATCAAATACAGAAAAATTATAATAATTTCCAAATGCCAGGAAAGCATTATCAAAAAAAGTAGAACTGAATGTGGCCTGAGCAGTCTGTAATCTCAAAGCTACCTGGAATGTTATCTTGGAGTTAAAAGGTGCATAGAATTTGGATAGGTAGACATAAAAATCTTTGAAAGAGCAAGAGGATGGAAAAGTATAAGATTTATGTGATAGTAGTTATGAAGTTGATATGCTCAGACAAAAAAATATTTATTTAGAGACATAAGATATAAAGACATAAATAGAATTAAGGAACCTTGAATGAATAACCACAGTTAGTTAGAGGCTAGTTAGAGGTTAGAGGCTAGTACTCCCCTACTTGACAGCTAGTGATTAAAAAAGAAACTGTATGAATGAGAATGAAAAGAGAAGAAAATAGTGGACACTTGACTACACTCAGAGGTAGTTAGGCTATACCTGGCCAACTAGACTAACTCTTGTTACCTCCCTGGAGTTACGGTGGTAAAGGAATGTGAGATATTACCCAAGCTTTGCAGGAGAGCCTCCAAGATGTGCCTCCTATAGGAGATGGTGGGAAGAGGATTGACACAGACATTATTCTGGGAAGAAAATCTGTGTTGCCTCCAGACATTGTTAGAGGAATTAGGGACACCTGGCTTGATATTTGTTCTCTTCTTTTGTCCTGTGTTTTATGTTCTGAGACTTGTCTGGCAGTGGAGAGAATAGATGTGAGGAATGGCATGCATGCTCCCTTGTTCTCACACAAGAAAACAGTTTTAATCTCACTAGAACATGTAGGTACAGAATGTAATAATGGAAAGAACATTGGGTTTGAAGCCGGAAGAACCAGTGCACAGAGCCTGTATGAGCTACGTGGCAGCTTTCTGATCTTGGGCTAGTTTTTTAAACCTCTCTGAGTTCAAGTTTCCTCATCTGAAAAGATATCTCATCAGGTTTTCTGGGTTACATGAGCCAACATAAATTAATGAAGTATAGTAAATAACTTCTTGATAGATATTTCACAAATGTAAGGGATTTAAAAAAAAAATTCCTCTGCATCTCACCTCCACTTTGATTTATGTGGTGCTGGTGGTGACAGACCTCCATTTTAGGGAGTAGGCTGAATTTATTTTGGATTATCTTTCTCGCAGAAATATAACTCATCCAAAGCATCCTTCCAAATGGTTAAGTAAATTTTGTTATAAACATGAAGTGACTTTCAGGCATCAAATGAAAATCTAACTTATTAATAACAAGGATGATAATACATATCTATTATTTTTGAAAAATAAAAATTCCTCCAAAATGTCAAGTACTGTGATTTAATTATTTTTAATAGCATGGTTTCTTCTGAGAATATAAATATGTTAAAATCCGTAGTAGCACACATAAATATGTTGTTACTATTAACATCCATTTTTAGAAGTGTCGATGATCTCTTATAGTCCCACTGTCTTTTTATGAAAAGCATCTCCATAAGATACAAGTTCCCAGGCCTAGCCTTCCAGCTTTGTGACTATTCCCCCATGTCCCACTTTGTAAATGTTCATTTGCTTGTAATGGCAATTTATGTCACTGTGCATTATACGGATGGCCTAATTCAGGGCCAGTCATCCAGTGGAGATGTCTTCACTTCGAGGGAAGTTGGTTAATGTTTGGAACCAGGATGTTTTATTGTACCATATCATTGAACTGTATTTTCTCCAATGTCTTTTTACTGACTGCACCTAAAAACATTTCATTATGTTCAATCATATACACTCATTCTCATTAGAAGGTTATCATTTCCCCTGTAGTTATACCTGTCCAGTGATGTCTCAGGTTTCTTCGACCGCAATAAGAGAAGTGTTGGTTTCAAAATTAAAATCCTTATTACTCATTAGGTGTCCAGTGGTTTAAGTAAATGAAATGTGCCATCCTTCACTGAAAGAGACAGTGTCCCTGGTCAGGGCCTAAAATGGGCAGGAGTGCAGGGGAGAAGTGATAGGATTTTTGGAGCTCCAGCAGGCCTTTCCTGGGTCTCTCCCACACAAGTGTCTCCAACTCCACTACAGCTCTTTCTTATGCGAAAGTTGATTCTTGACATTCCTTACAAATATCTCACTGACTTTCGTTTGATTCATTCATTCATTCTTTTATTTTTATAAAAACCTTGGAGCACCAGTCCTGTTTTATGGTTTCTGTTTGGTTCTGCACATTATAAAATGAATGACTTAATGTTGCTAACATTAAAGAGAAAGATGCATATTGAAGATACAGTAAACAAGCAATTACAGTGTAAGATTTTAGAACCTTCAAAGCCATATAAACAAAGTGCTATGGGGGCACAAGGAAATACCAGAGACTTCACTGAGAAAGCAGATGTGCTTGAGAAGGTTAGCAAAGGTGGCCAACTTGACAGGGAAAGCACTGAAGACTGTTATAGGAATAGCATGTGGAAAGGAGGTGTGAGAGATCCTGACATGTTCAAATAAGAGCAAATAGGTATAAATGGATTTAGCAGCTCTGTGGAAGGAGAATTTAAAGGTTCCGTGGTAGGTCAGTGTGGGGTGGAACCAAAGAAACAGGGTAAGGCTCTGGGATGGAGAATGAGTCAGAATTCGATTGAAGTTTATATTATGACTGTTGTTTGGTAATGATAATAATAAAAGTTGGTGTATTTTTGGAACAATGATATTTTTATAAATATCAAAGTTTTCTGCATCAAAATGGCATCACTAAAATGACTGCCTTGGTATGTAATGTATCTACTGCATACATCCTAAGCTTCTGTTTTCCTTCCTTCCTCTTATCAAGCTATAGAAAGCATTGAGTTAATTGTTTCTGGCCAAACTGATATGGTACTACTGTCATCATCAACTCAAAATCATCTGGAAGAATGATTCCTTATAATATCAGTTTCCTGTCCTGAAAGAACAGCTTGAGATTAAATACTGAAAAACCCAAATCAAACTTTCTGTTAAATTTCCTCCAAAATGTTTTAGGCTTATGTCTTAAATCTACATAGCATAGAATAATTTATTCATTTAATTACTGAGGGATAAAGTTTGCATAAAATTTACCAAGGATTTACTAAGAAGTTATTTCTTAAAAAATACAGATTTTCTGGGTACATGCTGGAGATTATTCTAAGACCAAATCAGTTTACTTGGAATTTCTTTGTCATTCTATAATTCTTGTGATCACTTCCTGTTGCTTTTAATTTAGATTCTGTATCATACTTTTGTTTTTAATTTTCATTGCTTTTAGTATTGAAGCCAGCAAGAAGTATCTTATGGGGAAACCACAGTTGTTCTCTAGATTCTACCTAGGTTCTTGAAAGGTGGACTGACCCTCTTATTTCATTTTCAAATTCTCCATCCAGTGTCTATAATATTACTCTTTGCCTTCCCTGCTTTTCCCTCTTACTAGTAGCGCAGAGATAAATTTCTCATGTTTTTCCAGAAGTTTTATAAATTCTCATTATATGTATTTGAGGATTCCAATTTTACACATTGTGTCTTTTTTTTTTTCCTGTGTCATTTGTTACTTTTCACCTTGGCCTCTTTAGATATTTATTTTATTGTTCCTAAACTCAATATTTATTTTATCATGTATTTTACAGGCTGCCTAAAATCTATTTGGTAATGAAATGTAATAAATATAAACACAGGGACTTCTGTTCCTCACATAACACTAAGCATAAGCAAATAAGACACCGTGCCTTTCCATTTTCTAGATGAGGTATTAAGACTAAGTGAGATAACTTGATTGGAGTTGCTGTCTAACTGAAATTGAAGTTGGGTGCTAGTAGATAACAGATGGGCATGTGCTTATTAGCTGGTACCTTGTCCACAAAGCCCTTTGTTCTATATAAAAGCAGTGCTGCATAATTTAATAAATAGTTTCAATAATGATGATAGCAGAAGAAAATTATAACTAATCATGAAGAAATGCAACCTGTGTTCAGTAAAATCAGGACAGAGAATCTGGCTTGCCATCCACCAGAGAATGCTGGGAGTTTAACAATTAAAGGCTGCTTCTCTAGAGACTAGAGGCTGTGTCTCCCTCCACATTGCTAATGAAGTATAATTCATTTTACCTCGCCCCACCTTTAGAAATCAAAGTTCAAGCGTCCGTATCAGACGCATTTGAAAGGCGAGGTCTTCTCTCCCCTTGCAATACTGTGTCTCCTCTTCAGGGAGCATTCTCCTGTTTTATTAATTATTGTGCTTCTATGACATTATTATTCATGGACTAGCATCTCAAAATACTTGACTTACCACTGGCTCTGGAACTAATACTAATAAGTACAAGGCGGAATACTGGGTGAGGGTTTTTTTTTTTTTTCCCCTTCTTCCTTTTCTGTTCTGTGCACAAAGAAAGGGATACTTTTATTCATAACCAGCTGCCTTGCACTTCTAAGCAGAATTTAAGCCTTTTGATTCATTAGGGACAGGACCATAGAAAAATGCACCTCCAGGGCATTTCTAAGAAATGGAGAAAAACAATTTCAAATTTCCACAGACCACCAAAAGAAAAGGCATAAAAATAAGGACTTGAACAATTTGTTTTGACTTTAATGCAACTTACAGTAATTTTTATTTTGGAGGGCAGAGAGTCTTTGTTCACTGGTATGGAGTCAGTAATTGCAAACATGGTACTGTGTTGGTAAAAGGGATGTTGGTATTTGAGGTAAGCTTATAATATAATGAGACTGATTGTTTTAAACAAACATAGTAGAATATATTCATTCAAAGAAGATAAGTCCTCTTCAAAGTAGCCAACATGAAAATCTGTTGTATCACTTAAGAGAATATTCCCAAGTTTCAGCTGTTAATGTCAAACAAACAAAAAACTACCAATATTATCAAGAAATAGGTTTGATGTCATAGCAGTAAATTTGTTGGCATTTCCTCACCTGTTCTATGACAATAAAAACAAAGCCCCTTTCTATTTTTTCACTTTGCTATCCAGATCACTAGTTTGACATTATCGGTTGGCCCAACATCATGTAATGGTGACTCACCTTTGGTGTAACTTTATATTTCAGGTGGAAGAAGGGGGAAAGGGATAGGGCCAGGAAGCTTCCTTTTGCTTCTCTTCTTCTTATCAAGAAATTAAAGACCCTCAGACATTTGTTCTTCTACGTTCTTAAAGAGAGTTGGGTGTCATATCTCTGTTAGCTGCAAAGAGGTTGGAAGACCAGGTATATGAATTTGTATTCTGAAATGTGGGAGGGGAACAGGGGAGAAGGGCACTGAGACTGGAAATGGTGCTGACCAATAAGCATAGAGTTATTTCAACAAGGTTTTATCTTTTTTGAAGTTTTTCTTTGTTAACTGACTTCATTTTCAAATACAGGTTTTCCTTGTAGCAGACACCGTGTCTGCCTTTGTTTAGCATTGTTTAGCAGCTAGCATAATGTCTCTGAATATATTTATTGAATGAATGAATTCATGAGTTAGTAAATGAACCAACACAGTTTTCTCTGCTAGGTACCTATAGGTATATTGTATGTGACTTTCAAGTAAAGAGGGGTAGGTGATGGGCATATAAAAAAACTGGTGGCTGAAAATGTTAAGCAGAGGGAACACGTTTTCTTTTTAGTGGATGAGGTGGTACCAAATCATAGAATGAAGATCAGAGATCTGCTAAATAAACCATGCAAGCTTGTTCAGTTCATGCCCTCCCTGTGTCCCCATGAAACAGGGATATATGCTCCTCACAGTTACCTGGGGCTGGAGTTGAATTCAAGGACCTGATCCTGTATCCTATTGATCTGTCCCCTGATCACTTCTTTTAGTGCTTTCTGAGAGCCCCTTCATACTGTTTTGTCTTTAGGTCTGAATACTGGAAGTTCCAGCTGAAGGGAAAGTTTCCTATAAAACTTTAATTAGTTTTTCATTAATTCCTTATTTTTTGAATAAAGACTTTTTTTTTTTTGTTCCTTTCACCTAATACTTATAAAGTACACGTCAATCTCCAAAACAATACCTCCATCACTGAAATTGCTTGAGCTGCCTGTGAGTTTATTGAAACTCCTGGCTTTCAGGAGTTCTCAGTGATTTAATTTTTGAGAAGCTGGGGTTGCTTTTGTATTTTATGTCTGGGAAGCATCCTGGCTGGAGTCCCTTCTACCTATGGCTTAATTGAACATCTGCAGAATGATGGGGGGAGATGCTGATGTGAATAAAGGAAGGAATATGACTAAAATGCTCCTGTAACAGTTAATTCTGCCACCAGCAATTAAAAAAATAGATGGATTAATTTACCTCTGGCCCTGGATTTGTTGTTATTTTCCACCCTTCAGCTTGCACTTCCTCTAATCTCATGTTATCCCCTACCTCACCCCCTGCCTCACCTGTTTTCTCAGGTTCACCAGTGTTTCCTCTCCCCATTGTCCAAACAAATTATTTAAATTACTAGTGCATGTTATACATTTAGAGCTGTCATAATCATTATTGGGGTTAATCAGTTGAGTAATATTATGAATAGGATGACTATGATTACTTCCTTTTAATCGAGTTAGAATAAACTAGGATACGATGAGGTTAAATGGGATCAAGCCAGCAGTGGAGTCAAAACTAACACCCAGGTTTTCTCATTCTTAAATAATGATTTTTCCTATATATGCCTACCCACAGAGAATCTAATAAATCTAGTATAGTTATTATTTGAAAAGGGTGCCCCTCCTAAAAACCTGCATTAAATCTAGTGTATTTAGTTTAAGTCCAAATTGAGCTTAAGCTATATCTGTCCTCTGAAGGGATTAAGACTTTTTTAGGCATGTGTGGTAAACTGGGAAAACATATTCAAGAAGACATTTTGGGGCTACCTAAACTCTAAGGAGTCTTCTAGAAATATTTTTTTCTTAAGGCAGTTTCCTTAAAATGAAGTCAAAAAACTTTTTTTTTTTTTTTAAAAACCACTAGTAGGAAACTATAAAATTTTCACAGTGAATACTAAAGAAAATCATTTAGTAGTTTCAGCATAAATTCATGACCAAAAACTTTTTAGAAAAGTATGATTAGATGGAAATTTCCTTCAGTTAGTTCAAAAAAAGTTTAGCTGTAAAAACTCCAAACATCTTCAATGGGGAAAATTTGTAAACATTTACTTATAAAATAAGGAAGAAGATAAAAATAACGTCTATCATCACTTCAACATTGTATGGGGACACAAGCCAGCACAATAAGACAAGAAACAGAAAACCATAGACATTGAAAAGATAGAAATATTTTATTTTATATCATATAATTGTCTAAATAGAAAATACAGCAGTGTCTCTAACAAAATTAAAAATACAAGGGATTTGGTAAGATGGCAATATATGAAGACAATATGTAAAGGTCAGCTGCATTTCTACAAAACAGCCTAAAATTTTAAGATTACTTAAAGAACTAGTGAAAATTCTAAGTTTGTTCACCAATTCCCCCATCTGCTAAATTAGAATTTCTGTGTGTGGAGCCCTGGAATCTGCAATTTAATTAATTTTGCAAATGATGCTTTTTGTTGTTGTTGTTAACCCACTAAAGGTTTTTTCTTTTTCTTCTTTCTTTTTTTAAAAAAAAAATTATTTATTTATTTTAGAGAAAGAGAAAGCAGTCACACACACACACACACACACACACACACACACACACACACATGCACGTGTGCACATGTACCTGAAAGTGGAGGGAGGAGCCGAGAGAGAGAGAATCCTCAAGCCTACTCCCCACTGAGTGACCCATGAAATCATGATGTGAGCTGAAACAAAGAGTTAGAAGTTTAATCCACTGAGCCACCCAGGAGCCCCAATCCATTAAAGTTTTTAAATTACAATTTCAGGGAAGAGAGAGTCAGACATACTTTTCAATAATACCAAAGTCTTAATCAGTAGCAAAGAGAGATGAATTTAAACAAATCTGGACCATGTACCTCAGGGGTTTTTGTTTCTTTGTTTCTTCGATGATACCATTAAACGGATTTCTTAGTGTTTAAATTCTCTGACATTTCTTGTTCTTTTTTTTTTAGGTTTTATTTATTTATTTGTCAGAGAGAGAGAGAGAGAGCGCGAGGACAGGCAGGCAGAGGGGCAGGCAGAGGTAGAGGGAGAAGCAGGCTCCCTGCTGAGCAAGGAGCCTGATGTGGGACTTGATCCCAGAATCCTAGGATCATGACCTGAGCTGAAGGCAGCTGCTTAACCGACTGAGCCACCCAGGCATCCCTTCTCTGATATTTCTAAGCAACATCTGAATTCGAGATCAGGGATTTTTCTTTCCGTATGTTGTTGGATTACAGGTGTTAATGTTTTGTTAATAGTTTTGCACCAAGATTTAAGTTTAAAATTGGCCTATGTTATCTGTCTTTATTTTGTCTTTTTTATGACTTTTCATATCAAGGTCATTCAAGCATCATAAAATGAGTTGAGGAGAGAATCGTTTTATCCTATACCAAACAATTTTTATAAGATTTAAAGAGATATGGTCATGATAAGAAGGGTATAGTATGACCTGAGTGTTTAAGGGTTTCCTTCTCCTGGTAAGATTTTAATATTGCCTTCTGGTGAAGTCCTTCCTCCTGGAGATGAAGTTTTTGTCAGGGAGAAGAGTCTGGGGGTGGAAATTCTTTTGCAATGGCTTCTCTTCCTCTTCTTCTGTCAGGGTCAGATGTTTTTGGATCCTCCCTAAGCAAGCTTGATGGGTTTCTAGGAGAAGCCTGCGAGAGTATGTGGCCGCTAGAATGGTATAATCTCTGGGAGTTTCTTTCATGCTAGTTCACACTTAGGCTCCAGTGATTCATCCGAATTGCTAGTTAAGTGTTTACCAGCTTAAGACACCTGGCCATTTTTGCTCTAGGTAAGCAGATCCTCAGATCCTACATTTCTCTGAGGCAGCTTTTCTGTAGGTTGTGCTATAGCAGTTTGCCCTGTGGCCTCAATTCCCCTAGGGGTCTGAAGAGAGTTGTTAATATTCAGTTTATCCAGGTTTTTGTTGTTGTAAGGATCGGAATGATGGCTCCCAAGATCCTAAAATGCTGAACCAGAAACTGAAAATCTGAACATGTATTTCTTATTATTCAAATATATGCAACTTTTTTATTATTAATGTGCAGTTTAAACTTAGCTTCATTGTGCTTAGAGTATGTTGAAATTTACCTTTGTTAGAATCCATGATTCTTTTTGGTAAAATTTCCATTTAGATAGGTTAATATTCACTTTCTGACTGTAAGGTAAAATGTCATGTGTATGTCATATACATATACATATACATATATATATATATATATATATATCATATGTACATAAATGCCATATAATGACAACCAGAAATAATTTTATATACATAGATGCATGTACACATATATATACATGTGTGTATGATACATATGTGTATTTATTTATATAGACAATAAAAATCTCCTTAAGACCAAGCCTGTTAAAATCTGTATACGTAATGATTTTATTTCTTATTTAATCCATCAGTTATACACATTTTAGACATTCATGCTCCATATCACTTAGGCTTTCTCTCATATCCCACTTTCATGTCCTTGTGCTACATTCTGAAAAACTTCTCCATTCTTTATACGTTTCATGACTTTATACTAATTCTTTCTTCAGCTATGTTTAATCTGCTTTTAAGTCAGTCTGTTACATATACTGTTTTACTTTCACATCTAACATTTTTAGAAATTACATTTGCTTCTTTGTGTTGTCATTCTTTTTTCTTTTTTCTTAAGATTTTATTTATTTGACACACAGAGAGAAAAATCACAAGTAGGCAGAGAGGCAGGCAGAAAGAGAGGGAAGAAGGCTCTCCACTGAGCAGAGAGCCCGATGTGGGACTTGATCCCAGGACTCTGAGATCATGACCTGAGCTGAAGGCAGAGGCTTAACCTGAGCCACCCAGGCACCTACTTTGTCATTCTTTACAGTTTTTTTCTTTGCTACAAATATTTTCAATCTCATAATTCATATATTTACATGTAATAATTTTAATTATTTTATAATTCATTGAATAAAAATTTATTTGAAGGCTTTGATATACAAGCATGATGTAAACTCATTTTACAGTAGAAACAAAGGAAATTAAACACTTAGAAATAAAATTAGTGAAAAAGCACAAATCGATATAGGGAACAATTTAAAAAATTCTAAAACACAAAAGGAGACTTGAACAAATGAAGAAACATGCTTTGTCTTAGGATAGGATGACTTAACATAAAGATGTCATTTCTTTCCAATTAATTTGTAAAATTCAGTGCAATTTCCATTAAAAATACCAGTAAGCCATCTTAAGGGAAATTTGATATTAAATTTTATATTGGAAAAACAAATATACAAGGATAGTTGGGAAAGCACTGAAAAGAAAATTATGAGGGGTATATTAGTTTCTTGAAACTACTATAAAAAATTACCTAAAACTGGATGGCTTAAAATAGAAATTTTAAACATTAAAAACAACAGAAATTTATTATTTCACTGTTCTGGAGGACAGAAGATTGAAATCAGTGTATCAACAGGAATGTACTCCCCAGGAAGTTTCAAGAGAAAATCAGATCCTTGACTCATACAGTATCTGTTGGCTGTCAGAGTTCTTTTGGCTTTTGGTAGCAACTCTGCTTTTTTCTCATATTACCTTCTCCTCTGTATCTGTCTTACAAATCTCTCTGGTGCTTTCTTCTAATAATACTGGAATATCATTTAGGGCCACTCAGGTAACCCAATGTAACCTTGTTCCCTCAATATCTTTAATTTAATTACACCTATTGATAAATAAGAGACTGTATTCAGTCTTTGTTTATGGAAGGTAATATTCACAGGTTCTGGGGATTAGGATGTGGTCATATCTTTTTTAGGGCCATCATTTGGCTAACTACAAGGTTTGAATAGTGGTTTTAGACATTAAAACATATTATTAAGCCTCTAATTAAATCACATGACACTGGTACATGAATGGACATACAGATGGGTAAATATAATTGTTGGGGTCCGTTATCAAAGGAACGAGACTGAGACAAAGTGAAAGCTATGTAGAGCTTTATTCTATGCCAAGCATTAGAAGTCAGACTGACCGGGGCGCCTGGGTGGCTCAGTGGGTTCAGCCTCTGCCTTCGGCTCAGGTCATGATCCCAGGGTCCTGGGATCGAGCCCCACATCGGGCTCTCTGCTCAGCAGGGAGCCTGCTTCCTCCTCTCTCTCTGCCTGCCTCTCTGCCTACTTGTGATCTCTGTCTGTCAAATAAATAAATAAAATCTTTAAAAAAAAAAAAAAAGAAGTCAGACTGACCGGTCAGGGCTGCCTCCGAAGAGAGCGACCCCATCCCGATCTCACAGGCTGGTTTTATAGGGCATAACTGCAGACCCAAGGTATGTGGCTTCTATTGTTAAGGCGTTTACTCCCAGAATCGATACCCGGAACTGATACCAGGAACTACTGGGGCGTTTATTCCCAGAATGAAGTCCGTGGATATAAACAACTATATGGCTACCTAGACAATAAGGAGTCACTATGGCTAGCAGGCCCTAATAGTTAAACAGGTTTTAACGTTAAATCGGCCCTAACAAAATGAAAGGTCTAATAAGAGACCCAACTACATATGGAGATTTATCATGTGACCAAGATGTCACTTCAAATCATTCAGATAAAGGGAACTTTCTAATAACAATGCTGGGAAAACTGAGTAGCCAATTGGAAAAAGCTAAAATTAGATCCAAATCTTATACTTTATGTGAAGTTAAGTTTCAAGTTGATTAGAGATCTAATATATAAAAGGAAACCATTAAAATAGTATTATAAAATATGAGTGCATTCCTTTTTAATTGAGTTCAGGAAAATGCTTTTTATGACTGGAAATCAAAGATAATTAAAAGAATTCATAAATTGAATTTATAAAATAAAACCATGAATGACAAGAGATACCATTAACAACTAAAAAATCAAATGACAGATTGGGAAAAATATTCATAATATATATCATCTATAGAGAGCTAATGTCCCCAGTATATAAAACTTACATAAAATAGAAAAACCAAAACCAAACAGGAAAATGAGAAAAAAGGAAAAGACAATTCAGAATAAAAAAAAAGAGATGAAACTGACCATGGGACACATGATACAAATGTTTGTTGTTGTAATTAGAGAAATATGTTTAAAATAGCATGATAACATTTTTTACACATGTGTCTGACAAATTAAAAAGAGGACAACACATTTTGTTGGCAAAGCTGAGGGGAACAGGTACTCTTTATTTATGGTTGTTTGGGATACCAATTGACACAATCTCTTGGGAGGCAATTTGGTAATAAGTAAAGAACCTAATATACACTTAGGATTTGGCCCAGAAATCCCATTTCTAACTATCTCTATTTCTAAATATATACTTTTGCAAATACAAAAATATATGTGTATGAAGATTTTCCTTGCAATATCATTTGCGATTAATTATAAGATATTGCAATCAACCTAAATGCCCATATGTCAATGTATTAGAGAATGGTTGAATAAACTGATATATTCACACCATGGAGTTCTATGCCACTATAAAAAAAATTGAAGATCTCTATGAACCAGATATTTGAGTTCTAGCACATGCTTATCATTGGGGGGAAGCATGAAATAATATACTATTCTTTCTGCAGGGAAAGAGATATAAGAAAATGCACAGCTGTCTATGCATTCATAAAATAGCAATACAAAAAAGATAAAGCGAACAATAGAGACTGTCTACCTCCAGGGGGATGGGAGCAAAAGGGGTGGAAAGAAGCAAAAGGGAGTATGGGACTGACACAGCAGAGATGAAGAATACTGGAAACTTCTCTGGTTACATCTTTTTTTTTTTTTTTTTAATAGCTGTTACTCTGAAAAGCAAAGTTGTCTCTATTTCATATATCTCCAAATAAATAGCTCTAATCAGAATCTGGTGGTAGTGCTGGTCTGCAGGCAAAGGCAAATTCCTGATAGGATGTTGTGAGAATAAAGGCAAGATGAACTGTACATAAAGGTAGGTATTTAGTCACTATCTGTGTTTCTTATGGGAACATAGATTAACAATCATGATACTAATGTGTACAGTAGAACTGAACAAATAAATATATCAAAGCTAATAAGAATTAGTTTTTTTCTGTTGGAGAAAAAAGTTACAAAAAAGGAAAAAAAGTGTGAAAAGTAATAATCCTGTGGTATTGGATTAGAATACAAGGTATAAGCATGAATCCATAGTGATAGATACAGGTACAGATACAGGTACCAATAGAGGTATAGACATAGACATATATCTGTAGTCATGTCTTTCAATATAAATATATCTGTAGATAGACATGCATGTAAATACAGATACATCTATGTATATATGTATATGGTTACAAATGTATCTGCCTGTGGGTTGTGTGTGTATGTGTGTGTACACAGAGAAAGAGAGAGAAATGTGTTCATATGTATGGGTTAGTATACAGATTATATATATATATATATTTTTTTTACATTTACATTTACATTTTTTTTTTACATTTGTCTCCTGAGGATACTTAGAGTCATTTATACCTAGTAGCAATGAGCACACCTAGCATACATCTTGCTTCCTAAACACCAGTCTCCAATAAAGACGAACAGTTTTTTTTGGAGAAGTAGTTGATTCCAGCCCTTGGACAGAGCAATAAAAGGTGAACCTGGAGTATCTTGCAGTACTAGAAAGTAAGAAAGTTCTCAAGAAAGAATAGGCACTTGTTTAAACAATATAGTAACCAACTTGAAGGAGCTGCTAATGGCCAAAAGTAAAACAGTTCGGACAACAAATAAGAACTGAATTTTAAACCATGGAATAAAATAAATATTTATGAATCTGTTTTGATATAAATAATTAAATAAGTGGGAGAGAAGATATCATTCCTTCTTATATATTTTCTGTTAATCTGTTAATTCTGTTAATCTAAATTTTTCTGTTAATAAATGTAGAAAAAATCAGCATTAAGTAAGTAGCAGAGCAATTAAGTAAATTTGCAGACAAGGTCCCTTGATGGATGGCCATATTAGTGGGTGAAAGCTTGAGATAAATTTCATATATTTCTTGTATATTCTCAAAGCACTTGTATATTCTCAAAGTATCTACTCCAAATTTTATTAACTCGAAAGGAAAAGTTTGTAACTTTATAGTGCAGAAACTCAGGACATATCAAGTAAGTAAAGCTAATGTCACCAAAAGTAAGACAAATGCTATCATGAACCCCTTGATATGATGAAGTGAGAAGAACACAATATCATTTCTGTGATTTTCTTGTGAAAAATGCTTAACTTCAGCCTAATCATGATAAAACGTTAGACCCTAAATTAGGGATAGTCTATACAACAACTGATAAATATCTTCAAGTGTAAATAACATGAAAGAAAAGGAAACACTGCGAAAATGTTACAGATTAGAGGTGACCAATAAGAAAAAATTTCTAAAGGCAAAGAACACAAACATAAACATGAAAAAATTATGAAATTTGAATAAGGGGTATAATTTTATTACTAGTATTGTGCCAGTGTTAATTCCTGGTTTTGATACTTCTATATTTACCTAGGATGTTAACATTAGAGGAATCTGGATGAGGTATATACAAGCTCTGTTTTGTTATTTTTGCAAATTTTCTACAAATCTAAAGCTAGTTTAAAATGAAAGGGGAAAAAAAGCTAATTATTTTCACCTCTGGGTCACATATTTTTATTTATCAATGTGTCACTTTTTTTTTTACCTCCTTAGAATATTTTTCCTACTAACTTGCCATTTACAGTACTTTGTTTTAATTAAAAGAGTGAAATGTTTACAAAAATCTAAAACATAAAATGCATGAAATAAGATTAAGAAGTCTTCCATAAATTCCCAGAGCTCCTATCTAGAAGTAGAATTGTCTTTTGAAATATTTCTTTATCCTGCTTATGAACCATTTATTCTAGAGCATATCAAATATGTCTTAATAATTTTTTATTGTTAACTTAAAATATGTGATTAGTTTTGGCAGTATGCACTATTTATGAATGATTTAGGTAGAAAGACAAATCTTAGCATGTATAAAGTTGCTAGAACTGTTCCACTTAAATATATGATTTTTAAGATTTAATTTAGCCCCTCCTGATTCCTTTGGGGCATTTCTCCTAAGAATGGAAAGCACAGGAATAGGGTTCCAGTTCTACAATTCATTTGCCATGTCATCAACTACTGTAATTCTCAATTTATCTGCCAATAAAATGGGTAAATTCTCACCTGTGTTTTAACTCTAGAGTGTTATAATTCCACAATAATGTTTAACAGTGTAATTTCAAATAATGGGAAAGATGGGTGGAGCATCGTTTGTCAGTCTCTGAGATCATATTTCTGGCCAATCTATACTTATTCTTTATATTTAATTTCTTACTATGGTTTCTTAGTTTCCAAGCATACCAGAAGTGGGTAAAATGGATTCTAGAGCCAAGTGTCTATGTTCAAGTGAGATTCTGTGACTCCCTACCCATGTGGACTTGGGCAAGCTATTTAACCCCTTTGTACCTTAGTTTCCTCACAGGAGGCTAGTAATCACTTCTCCTGTAGTGGCTTCATGAGGATCAAAATAGTCATAGTTGAAAAAGGCTTAGAACACTTGGTGTCCTGGTATCTTGCAAGTACTGAGCAAGGTTTGTTAACTAAAATACATAGATACATCTTGTTATGGTGGTTCATATGAAAAGGAACAGTTGAAATAAATGTACTGTGTTTAAAAAAAAAAAAAAGGGATGCCTGGGTGGCTCAGTTGGTTAAGCAGCTGCCTTCGGCTCAGGTCATGATCCCAGCGTCCTGGGATCGAGTCCCACATCGGGCTCCTTGCTCAGCAGGGAGCCTGCTTCTCCCTCTGCCTCTGCCTGCCAATCTGTCTGCCTGTGCTCGCTCTCTCCCCTTCTCTCTCTGATAAATAAATAAAATCTTACAAAAAAAAAAAAAAGAGTTGCAGCTGTATAGCTCGCACAAAATGTATCATTTAAAAAAAAAATAATGTATGTCATGTTATTTACCCTTGAAGATGTTTATCAGTTGTTGTATAGACTATCCCTAATGTAAGAATGCCATTTATTTTTACTCTTAGAAAAGAAAAACAGCAACAATGGAGAAATCAGAATACCTTATATCCGGATTTGCTTAAAAGTGTGTTACTTTTGGGAAATTAGTTTCTGGACCATTATAGAAATGCTAGAAGAGTTAATGTAGCTTCCCCAAAGAACGAACTCCACCCAAACATGAGGAAGCGGCATAAGTCATGGAAGATTTTGTTTGTATGTATGTATGAGTGTATGTATGTATATATACACATATTTTTTCCAGTGCGCCGATGTTCTGGTAGAGACTGTCTGTGGCCATTTGAGAACTGGCAGCTCTTTTCTCCTCTTCATTCTCCATTGTCATTGTTATTGGCATTATTATAATTTATATTCATCTGATTATCAGAGTGTGTCGAGGCCGACATGTCCAGGAGAGCTGGGTTGAGCACAAGAGCTGCTTTTGGAGTGAGATAAACAAACAACAAACAAAAAAGACTTTTCAATTCAGCAGTTCCCTGAAGTGTGTGATTCATATGTGAGTCATTCTCATGAAGTGGATAAAATTCCCATTTACAAAGTCAGAAATGAAAATAAAGTTGTTTTTAATTTAGGAGACCAAAGAGTGGGATGAAATATCTAGCTCAAGAGGGTCCTTCTGAAAATGAATTTCTAGCAGGAAAATCTCACCCCTCTAAGCATAGATATGCCAATTTGCCTTCTATAAGCTAATCAAGACGTTTTCTATTTTGGAAAGAAAACAAAGGAAAACCAGCCTAATCCTGAGTAAACCTGGCTTTTTCCTTACTTATTGGGTCTCACAGGAAAAGCAGATTGCAATGTTTAACTCTCTAATATATGCAATAAAAGATTTCAGCGATACTGTCAAGCTGACTACTTAGCCATTCAGCTCCTTTCATATTATACACATTGCTATGCACTGTCGCTTGAGATTACTTTGTGCAAGAAAGCTTTGTTAGGACAGAGTAATTTGATGAATGTCAAAGCCAAATGTATATAGAGAGATATAGATATAAGGGATGGGGCCAATCTGATTTCTGTTTGACTCCCACACAAATCACATTTCCAACACATTTCAGTGAATCAC
Organism: Mustela nigripes; assembly: GCF_022355385.1. NCBI lineage: Eukaryota > Metazoa > Chordata > Mammalia > Carnivora > Mustelidae > Mustela > Mustela nigripes. Next base: position 58,069,246 of record NC_081564.1, read on the forward strand.
CGTTAGATGCCAGGTTGGCAGACATGACACATTCTGGACATGGTTAGAAAGATAGATTTGGGATGTTTCAAACATGGCCCTGTGAAGGGAGTTGGGTTTTTTTTTGTTTTTTTTTTGTTTGTTTGTTTGTTTGTTTTTATTTTCAAAAACGTCAGAGTACAGTACTGAATTATTTCTGTAGTATATTTTAACCAAAAGATTTCAATGAAAATTGTACTCTATCTAATGGTTCCGTATAAGCATTATTGTCTTTCTCTGATTCTTTGCTGAGAGGGGCCATTCTTCATAGTTATCTTTTTCATATTTCTTGAAGATATTTAGGGTAAATCTGTTGAGGGATGGTTTCTGACTCATGAGAGTATTTATTTATGATTGGGTTGAGAAGCAACCATAGGAGAAATCCTCCTCAGCTTCACCATGTGGGGAAGAGCTCTACAACTACAAGTACACACATTCTGCCTGTGTGGCCTGCCTTGTGTTCAAAAGAGGAGAAAAGGGCTTACAAGTAGCATGACACTATTGGGTTATTGAGATTGGCAAAATTATTGGTCTCAGTCTCTTTATCTTTGGTTTACATCTCTTTGGAAAGAAAGTGCCCCAACTTTTCTATTGCAGCTATTCTCAAAGAGCTGTAGGCAGATGGGATACAGTCACTATGATACTGAGAGAGAATGTAAAGATTTATTGATTTAAGATTTCTCATTTATGGTTACCGATTCTCTCTTATTATGATCTCTGGGTGTTGGGAATATATATCTTTTTATATTTATATTCTTAAATATATATGTATATATAAATATATATACATTCTTAAATATATATGTATATATAAATATAAGTATATTTATATATACTTCTTTGAATAAGTGTTATGACATAACTAGATTGAATTTTATCTCAAGAATGAAATATGTTTAACTTTGTGATCTGACCCTCTTTACTGTTTTAGACTTTTTGTTTGTTTGTTTTATTGAGTTTCCTAACTGAGGATATTTTCAACTCTCAAAGTATGAAAATTGTGTGTAGGAACCTAACTGTGAAAGCTGCGTGAGAGCTAATATGGGATGTTTTGTTTGGAAGGACTTTGGTATCTTCTATACCAAATTCCTTATTTTATAAATGAAGAAACAGATACACAAGTAATTCTTCCCTCAGTCATAAAACTGTCATAAGGAATTGTCTAGACTAGGTTTCCACATACTTCTTCTGATTAAATTCACATTGAAGAGGGTTGTTTTGAGTGAGAATTGTTATAGCTAGATCACCATGAAGGCATAATTATACCCTCACAATGCATGCACTTTGTTTCTCCCCATAACCCAACCAAGGATATTCAGGAAACTCCAAGGTCTTTTTGAACCTCTGAAAGGATGTCTTTACTATTCAGTATAAAAGAGAAGAGGTAGAACTATGTCTCTTAATTGATCATTTTGTGTGTGTATCCTGGAGAGATTTAAAGCACAGATTCCTGACTAGGTTGCTGGTTCAAATCACAGTTAAAGCAAGTTATATAAGGTGTCTATTCCTCAGCTTTCTCATCTGTGAAGTTGAAGTAATACTAGCCCCTAATTTCATAGGGTTATTGTGAAGTTTATATGGGTTAATATAGACAACATGATGTAAAGCATGTAAAATAGTATCTGACCTTTATTCGATGTTATAAAGTGTTAGCCCATTCTGATTACCCTCCAGTTGCTTAGGACTGTAGGAGGAGAAACAGTGAACCCCTTTGTTGAGAAGGTGTTAGATAGAACCAACTTAATTTCCTTGCACTTCTTTCCCAACATGCTTCTCTCTTCACATGTGGCTTCACAGTAACATGCTATTTTCCTTATTATTCTCTTTATCTGAAATAGCTGTTTCTCCTCCTCTCTTGCCTCTTTACCTAATTAACTATTCCTCATTTTCCAAAATATAGTTTGAGCGCAACCCTTCTAGGAGCCTCTACCTGATTTCACCCAATTACCCATCCCCCACCCACTCCCCTCCACAAACCCTCAGTTTTTTTCTTACAGCTCCACATCTCTTATGGTTTGCCTCCCTCTCTATTTTCATCTTATTCTGTTTTCTTTCCTTCTCCTATGTTCATCTGTTTTGTTTCCTAAATTCTGAATATGAATGAAATCATATGGTATTTGTCTTTTTCTGACTAACTTAATTTGCTTAGCATGATACACTCCAGTTCTATCCACCTTATTGCAAGTGGCAAGATTTCATTCTTTTTGATGGCTGAGTAATATTCCATTCTGTATATATACCATTTTTCTTTTTCCATTCACTGTTGTTGGTTATCTGGGATCTTCCAGTTTAGTTATTGTGGACATTGCTGCTCTAAACATTGGGGTGCATGTACCTCTTTGAATTAATATTTTAGTATCCTTTAGAGAAATACCTATTAGTAATGCAATTGCTGAGTTGCAGGGTAACTCTATTTTTAACTTTTTTTCTTTAAACATTTTATTTATTTGTCAGAGAGAGAGGGAGAGAGCCCAGGCAGGGAGAGTGGCAGGCAGAGGAAGAAGCAGGCTCCTCACCGAGCAAGGAGCCCAATGTGGGACTTGATCCCAGAACCCTGGGATCATGACCTGGGCCAAAGGCAGATGCTTAACCAACTGAGCCACCCAAGTGTACCTATTTTTAACTTTTTGAGGAACCTCCATTCTGTTTTACAGAGTGGCTGTATTGAAATAACCTGATTACCAAACTTAAATGCTTATGTCCTGTGTCATAGGTACTCTTACATCCCCAGTGCCTACCACAGTACAAAGCAATACTAGATGCTCAAAAATATGATGAAGTAATCTGAATTGAATAAGCAAGAAGCATATTTCTATTTGTCTTACAGTCTAGAACAATGGAGGTAATGAAGAAAAATAATATGTTGAGAGACTGAAAAAAGGAAGTGTGAGGGAATGAAAAGAAGCTCCAGTGGAATAAGTGTATGAACAAGTTTGGTGCAGAAGGTATGACTTAATTCTTTAGCTTTAAATATGCAATGAAAATATAGACCTTTCATATCACAGGTTAATATACACTGAATATCAATATAAACATAAAAGAATCAGCCAGTCAGTACATTAATGCATAAACAAGTATCATGACGAATGTGTCCTTTTGAGAGAAGGTAAAAAGGGATTGGTCATTGTCTAGAAGTATCTAGAGGTACTTGATATAAAGAGATGTAAGACTATATTTGTGGTGATATAATGGAATGACCTGGTTATATGTAAATGGACAGTTTTCATGATTGGTATTCATTTATTCAGTCATTCCATAAACTTGGATTTATTGCACACTATGTGCCAATTCCTATTCTCTGTGCTCTGTACGCTGATATCAACAGTTGGGAAAGGTATGTAGTAAAAACTACCCTCAAAAATGTCAAGGCCAGAAACACAATGTTTTATACCTTGGCAAAATAGCCTGACCCTAAGCCTTTCCTTTCTCTGACCTTCCTGGCTGTCTGTTTTAGATAATATTTTTATAAATGTATAAATGATCATCTGTTATGAAGTTCCATGAAAGAAATAGAAGCATTAATAATTCAGATCACTACCGGGGTGCCTGGGTGGCTCAGTGGGGTAAAGCCTCTGCCTTTGGCTTGGGTCATGATCCTAGGGTCCTGGGATCGAGCCCCCATTGGGCTCTCTGCTCGGCAGGGAGCCTGCTTCCCCCTCTCTCTGCCTACTTGTGATCTCTCTCTCTCCCTGTCAAGTAAATAAATAAAATCCTTAAAAAAAATAATTCACATCACTACCATATCTCTGCTAAGAGCAAGACATTATATATATAATTATTATATATATTATATATATTTATATAAATAATATATATAAGATATATATATATATAAGTTTATATCCAGTAGATGCTGGTCAGCTCTCATAAAACTCCAAGACAGATATAAATACAAATATTACAAACAAACTTTGAACTCTGGGCCCCTGCCTTCTACAAGGCGTAAACTGGGATAGCACTGGCATAATCAGTAATTTAGGTTACTTAGAATCTTGAGAAAATCATTCATGACCTGCTCTTGAGTTCACATTATCTTTAGCCTCTTCTAACTTCATGAGTTTATGCCTTTCTTAACTAAGTGACACTGAAATACTTTGAAAATGAAGTAATTTCTTTGGCTTTTCTTGGCTCACCTAGAATATGTTTGGCACAGAGTACGTATTTACTTATAGTTTGAGTAGACCTTAAGGAGATGTTTCTGTGGAAAGAAATGTAGATAGAAGAGAGATGGAGGAGTTTTATAAAATCCAGAAGGAAACAGCTAGACAAAAACCTCTATGGATGAAGAACATTACTGAAGTACTCAGAAGCCAAGTAGGGTGGATCTCTTTATCCACACATCACCTTCTTTTACTTAAGTGGTTACCAGTGATTTTCTTCCTATGGTTTCTTTTGGAATTCCTTTCAAGGGTATCCAGGATTGTGCCATTTGGTCACCTTTAGGAGTGCCATTTGTGCCTCAAGATCCTTGTTGGTGCCCATCCTTTCCCCCTCCCCTTATGAAGACAACTGCAGACCTTGCTAATTTTTTGTCAGACTTCTCTATTAACCCAGGCCAAAGAAAACATAACCCTGAACACATGAGAAAAGGTAGATAGAAGAAAGGGAAACCCCTACAATATAATACCAGGGTTTGGGAACTGATACCCTCAGGCAGGGCAGTAGCTCAACATGTCTCCATTACACAAACATCTGGTGATCATAAAGGAAATAAGCTGTGAAATAGAAATAGTATAATGCACTTAGGTGGTAGTACTCGGGTTCTGTCAGTATTACTGAAATTTTCTGAACATCTCTTTGTAGAAGGAGGAAAATGCAGCAATAATTAAAAAAAAAAACAGAGTAATTAGAAACTTTATTTGATTTTTATCTTTATAAAGTACCTGGATAGTACTTGGTACTCTGTAGATGCTCGGATGCATTGGTTCTTTCTCTCATGCATCCTCTATACCATGAGTCTTAAAAGACCACTATCAGGCAGGACTGTGCCAAGGTGAATAATTCAAAACCACCCGGCATGCTAGCTTGTTCTTGACACTTTATGTTACCCTTGGTCCAACCACCAAGGCTACTGGGGGCTTCTGATTGAGGCCAGGATGAGAATGGGAGTGAGAAACATCGGAAGAGCATTGACTGCATCCTACAAAGTCATCAAAGATGAAGGAGCAAAATATGATCCTGGGAGAGCAGGTGGGTTAGTGTAAGTTAAAAATGTCAATAAAATATAGTTTCACTCTTGTTTTTATTGAGACCTGTAGGCCCATATTTCATTACCTTGTCTTTCTCTTCAGTTTCATAACTAGGAGAAAGGGGTGGTTGGTTGCTCTATGCAGAAAATGGCAGTTCCTCCCCACCCCCTTCTGTGGAACTTCCCTGAATTTTGATTTCATTCCGTCCTCAATCCGTTTCAGACTTTAAAGGAGTTTAAGGCTTGAGTTTGGGAAGCTGGATAAATTGTGGACCAAATGGTAAGACTAGGAAGCTTTTCTCAGTGACCTCCAGTGTGTCACTGTTCCCTTCAGCCCATGCATCCAGCCTGTGAGACTGCTTTTGTACACACATGTGACTAGGGTAGAAGATGGAAAGAACTCCTAGAGGGTGAGTGTGGGTACAACTTAACACCAGTTGATTGGGATGAATTTAGGCAATAGCCAAAGTCGTGGTAATAAATTCCCAAAGCAGGTAATTAATAAATATAGTCTAGTCATGTCTTTCCAGTTCTCTGTACCCCCACTTACTAGCTACCTTCAGAAATGGGACTGAATACTTTTTTATAGCAGAAAGCCCTAAGAACTTAAATATTCTTATTATAATATATACATTTCTATCTTCTTTAACTCTTGTTGTCAAATATTCCTTGTAATATTCTATCTCACAATTTGGCTTATTAAAAGACTTTAATTAGTCAAAGATGCTCAAGATAAACTCACTCGACCCCTCCCTTTATAAATGAGTAAACAGACCAGAAGGGACAATGTCAAACCCTGCTTGGCCACAGAACAAGGTCTGATTTTTATCCCTACTTTGTAGCAGTATTTTTATTGTACCCTTGACTCTTAGTCTCATTAGTCTAACTTGGAAGCTTTCTGTAGTCAGAGGCCATCTCTTCTCCTTCAGAGAGTAACCTTAGTGCAAAATTAGCTTTGTGGCAATTCAGTAGATGATCTGAGGAATCCTTTTTCTCCACCACCTTTTCACACCTACAGGTCAGCAGCTACCATCTCTTGACTGAAGAGGCTACCACAACTTCTTTGCCTGGCCCCTCTTCAGTTGGCAGTATGAGCAGAAACATCCCAGCTTCTGGAACAACTGTTGCTCATTCAAATGCTGGAAAGCTTGTATAAAGAAAGAAACTATATAAGAAACTGTGATGACACAGTTCAGAGGAGGGGCTCCCCAGCAGCAGAAGCAGAACCACATAGATAAGCTCCTTGCCCCATTCCAGTTCAAATGCTCCTGGGAGCTGGTCGAACATAGAACAGCTGCAAATTCCTGCTAAGCCTCTATCTTCATGCACACCTCCCATGCCACTAGAGTTTATGCTAACTTCTCTTGAACTCACTATTATTTTCTCTTCCACTCATTTATCAAGCAAGTAGTCACTAAGGGATGTGTTCTTTTATCTTCTGTGTTTTACTTTTTGTCACTCCCTGACTAGACTATAAGCTTACGGGTGCTAGAGATGGCATTATTTATTTCTTTGTTCTATTCGTCTTAAGGTACCCTATATAAGAGTGTCAATAAACACACATTAACTAATGATCATTGAAACTATTTTGCATCTGATTTAAACAGGCAGTACCTCTTTTAACATATCTTACACTACACATTATTTTCTTTGCATACAAAGTGGGAATAACTTTTCTCTCTTAAATACCCAGTTCCTTTCTCCCTGCTGTATCACGGAAGATGAGAAAATGAGATTAAATTAGCTATTATGTATTAAATACTTATAGTATGTCAGATAGTATACTTAGAATTGTATATACATTACCAACATCAACTTTAAGAGGAACAGATTTATTGTTGTTTCACTGGTTTATTGTGAGGAGTAAATAACCTAATATCCTGTGAGTTTATCAGAATGGTTGGATTTCACTTTGGAATGCTGAAAGATCTATAGGATAAGATACTTTAAAGAATATGCTTTAGGAAAAATTCTTTAGAAAAATAAGTGAGGGAAAATATGCTTTAGGAAAGGGAAAATATGCTTTAGGAAAAATTCAGGAATCCAGGGATAGGACACAGATTTTGGCCAGAGAGGGAAGAATAAAGCCAGTGAAGGGTCCCAAAAAATGTATGTTAGATTTCTGGTAAGTGCTAACCACTTTCCATTTCTGCCTAAAGCCACTCTTGTTCTTTCTCTAAAATTGTGAACAATATGCCTTTGATTTTGCATATTTTTCTTGATCCAATCATTGTTTTCTTTTCAGTATACTTCCACTTATCCTCAGGGCTGCTGATTCAACAATAGGTTTAAATACTCAAGTTTAAATGGTATATATTTAACTTGTTTTTAAAGGAAAGCTTTGTAATTCCTACAAGAAATGAATCATTAATTCTGCCATGACATTATATATGAAATCTACCCAGGAGCTCCCAAATACTCTCCAATTCAGAGGAGTCTAAAGTTCAGCTAACCAAGCTGATGTAGTATTATATTTGCCCTTTAAAAAAGGTCAGAATATTGTTCAATTGATGCCAACATCCATGAACTGAATGAAAGGGGTCTGAGAAGATTGCATGTGGTTAAGGGTTTTCTGGAATTCATAAGACTTCTTAGTCACTGTAAAATAAAACTCCCAGGCAAGCCTTCTTGAGAGTAAATCTGCAAATATTTTGGCACTGGGTATAGGCGATCAGCAGGAATGCTGTCATTGAGTTTGGATGGGCAAAACCATTTTTCAGTTTTCAAAATTCATAGCTCATCATCATGCCCTGCTCTGTGTTGTTGCTGTTGTTGTAATTATTATTATTGTTAATATATTATTATTATTTTTATAGGAAGCCAAGAAAGGAATGAGACTTGAGTTAGATTCAAACCCATCACAGAGCCAGGGTTAATACTCAGGATCTGGTAGGTGAGGTTTGGCATTGATAAGACCATCGTATATTTACATTTTACCTTGCTACTTTTGGCAAGGCTAGACTGTATCTTGTAACCCCCAAGTGGTGATCACTGCACCTTTCCTCAACTGTAATGCCTTAGAATTGTTATGCTATAATATTTTTCTACATTTTATTTTTTCTTCTTTTTAACAGAATATTTTTAAACAACTAATGTATTTAGTTAACTTTTTAAAAAGATTTTATTTATTTGAGAGAGAGTGACAAAGACCACAAGCAGGGAAGAGAGGGAGAAGAAGGCTCCCCTCTGAGTAGGGAGCCTGACATGGGACTCAGTCCCGGGACCATAATCTGAGCTAAAAGCGGACGCTTAACTGACGGAGCCACCCAGGCGCCCATATTTAGAGAACTTTTTAAAGTCAAAATATAGCACAAAATTCATAATGTGAAATGGTACATTGCTTTTTTCCACTTCTCACACCCAGGGCAGCAGATTCCTGCCCTTTTAGCTGTACTTTCCTTAACTCACATATTTCCAAATCATCTGCTTATACTGATGAATTTTGATGACATTTTTTGCTGTGATGGTTGGCCCTCTTTGACTGGGGGTGGCAATTCAGCACTATCGCATGCTTTATCCTTGTAGTTTCCCTTTCTCCTGCTACCCAACGTGGTCATAGCATGAGGCCAGATTTTTCCTCACTATGCGCTCTATTCTGTAAGGATTGTTAATGACTGAGTCATGAATGCATTCTGAGCACATTTTCTTTCCTATTCAGTATTTTGTCACTGCAGGAGATAGTTATCAGTTCTTTGGTAACTTCAACACTAATAGGGAAGATTTTTCAGCTTTTAGCCCAGAGTTGATGCACGTCTCTCACCTGCATTCCATAAACCAGAATACAAGAACACAGCCATATCTAACTGGAAGGCTGGAAGGTAGAATCTATGAGGATATATAGGAAGTTTGAGAAAAAGGGATCTGTTGAAACTTTTAATAGTTGTCATTTGCTCTTCCTACTTGCTTTTCTTTACTTGTTTTAGTTGTTTAGCTGGATTTGGAAAAAAGAAGAAATATACCGAAAGGCTTTCCTTCCTCCTTCCTTCCTTCTTTCCTTCTCTCTTTTATTTTTAGTTTTCAAAGGTCTTCTAGGAAGAAAAGTTTTATTTTATTTCTTAATAACATGTTCTGTCAGTAGAAAGATACTGATTTCATTCCTATGGTTATTTCCCATGTATACTGTAATTCAAAATGGTTAACTAATTTTTCCCCAGTTAACACAGAAAGGAAATTCATGCCCCCCCAATAAATAAATAAATAAATAAATAATAAAAAATCTGGTTCTTGCCTACCCGATTGTGATTTCCCTCCTACTCTTTTCCAGTAGGATAAGAATTTATATGCATTTTTTTTCCCTTAAACAAAGACCAGAGAAAAAGCAAGAGGGACTGGTATTAGAAGTACAGTATATTGAGCAGAAATACTTTCAGGAAATTTCTGTTAGGCTTGACTAGGCACCATACCTCCCAAAGCGCATTTGATTGTTCTCACTACCACATGATGGGTGAGCTTCGGTATCAGAGTCAGAGAAAAAGCTGGCTTCTGTCCCATGGCTTTTGCTAAGTAAGGAAAGCTCTTCTCTTCCATAAAGTAAGAAAAATTAAGAAATTTCAAAAAAAAAAAGAAAAGGGGGGAGGAAGAAAGTTCTCAAGATAGCACATCAAATACCCACCATACAACACAAATTGAGACCTTACACGCTGAAGGAACATATAAACATGTATATGTATGAGATCCATGTGCTATTATAGACATACCAGGGCCAAGAAAAAATGACTAACAACAATAGTGCTAGAAAAGAGTGTTCTATCCCTCTTATTAAATAAGAAACATTAATTGTATGCCAGTATAATGGACTCTCTGATAGCCTCATTACTATGCCTTAATCACAACATCTTAAGAAATGTATAACAAAAACAAGTATCCTTTTTGAGCCAAAAACTGTGCATCAAGCTTTATACAGCTTAACTCATTCAGTGTTCATAACTCGTGTACTTTCTCATTAAAAAACATAATAAAGCCAGTAATGGAGTTTAAAGAAACCTGGCATCACTTTTTGAGAGAGGCATGGACTATAGCACAATAAAGAAGGAGACCAGAAATAAGTGACAAAGAGAAACCAGGTTCAAAAAACAGCAGGGAGAATAGATCCTTAAGAAAGTTGGAAAGTTTAAGGGAAAAATGAGACTGGCGAGAAGAGCTGAGCTAATTGTAGCTATTAATGAAAGTCATTGATGGCTAAACTGAAGAGTTGGTATTTGAAACAACAGTGACAACAAAACAGGATTTGCAATGGAGAAAGCTCTTTAATCAGTGTTAGGGCAGACCTATTAAGGTCACTACCCGAGGTTTGGTCTACACAGTGCTCATGTCATGCTAAAGGAGAAAATGAAGTCAATTGTATGGATGCTTATGTCTGCTTCCTCAGTATACAGACATTTCAGTACCTGGATACTAGGATTGCATGAAAAGCCCGTTTCTGATGCTGGCAAACAAGCCTTGCTGTCTTTCTTCATCCTCCTGTCATTGTATTTTAATGGAGAAAAACATGTATATCAATAATTCACACTCTTTTCTGGCCCCATTGTGCATAGTTCATTACACAATATTCCAAGACTACTTCTTTTATCTGTGCTTTATCTCTTGGATCTTCTACCGTCCTAACTGAATGTTCTGTTTTTATTAAGAGCGGCTGCTTTAAAAAATGCCCTTTTCTTAATGAAATCCTCCCAACTTGTTTTTTATTGCCCTGTGTCTTCCCATTTCCTTTCCTTACTGTCACATAGTCTAGCTGGTATCCATAATTGCCATTTTACCTTGCTGTCATTTAACCAGAGTTCATTATTTGCTCTTCTTTTAAATGCATCTGTGTTAATTTCCTCAGAACGTCCTCATTGCCAGCTGGCCTGTTCCCTGCAGATTTCCTGTGGCAAAATGTCACACCTAAGCGCCTGCACCTTTGGTGATTTCTCCCAGCATTTGTTTAGACCCTATCAATCATTATCTCACAATAAACAACAGCTTTGCAAATGGAGAGCAAGGCTCGCCCAGTGATTGATGCTTCTGGATGCCTGTCTTTTCTCCTTGTGAGAATCACAAGGACCCCCTCCCTTTATTTTGAGGGGTCTGGCTGTACCTGCCATGGTTTATGGGAAAACAAGACTAAACTGCCAATACCAGGGCCTCTCTTCTTTTTCTCTTACTGCATTTCCTTATCGGTTGTGACAATATGCCACAATTAATGATAGCAGAAATACCCATGTTTGATACCACATGCATCACACTTAGGCGTGATGGATTAGCAATCAAGGAAATTAATTCTGCCATTACAAAGTAACATCTGAACTTTGAAGTTAGGCAATTGCATTGTATAAGGTTCAGTTATGAATTCAGCCATAAATATAACATTAGGCAAGCTTATTTAGGAGCAGAATCATTTCAATATCGTTAGCTTTTTAGTTTTCTAAGCAGTGGTTTGCAATTCTTTTTACCTACCTCTATTTCAGAGGGATATAAGGATTATCAGATTTCAGGGTCAGAAAGACATTCAATTATGTTGTGTATTTTTGACCAAGTAAGTAATATTTCTGATAGACTGTTCATGATGTTAGGTTCTTCAAAAATCAGTCCTTTCTGGAATGAATAGTTTAATTTTGACAGAAGGCAGCAGGCCTTCTGTAATGTGCTTATTGTAATGTGCTTCTCTTGGTTTGAGAGCCCTTAGAATAACCAAAGTCAACTTCATCGCATGTATTTCCTGTAATATTTCACCCTCACAGCTGTTTATATACTTATATACCAGAAGTACAGCTCTGGAGTGCTCTTTCACTTGCTTCACAGACTCTGTTCCCAAGTCTCCCATACATGTACAGTTGGAGCCAATATACAGCCTGAGATTGCTCAGGCTGCCAGATCAAATGAAGTCTAGTATTTTACATTAAAAAAAAAAAAAGTTTGAACACTTTAAAATACATAAATAATCAAGACGCATAAGTCTTCTACCAAGTGCAGTAATATATTTCATAGGGAGGTAGTTTTTTATTAACCCTCAGTTTTCACTGACAAACTCATACTTCTGTAGCTATTGTAGACACAGAATCAACCATCATCCGTGGGTCTGTTAGTCCCACAGTTGATTTCATTTAAACCATTCTGCATGGGGTCAATGTGGTAAATAGCCATTTCACAGCTGTCTGCTGATCTGGCTTGGTCCACAGCTGGACTGTAGATTTGAGTCTCAAGAGAGTCAAATGAGAGACAGAATATTCCTACATAGGATGGAGGAAAACCTTGGTGAGAAAATAGGAAAAGAAGAGGAGGTCAGAAACAGTGTTGACTTTTACCCTGTCCCATATCATCCACAAAGTGACTAATTTCATCCACTGATCTCTAGGATCTTCTCCTTTCTGTAAGGCACCACAATTCTGATGAAAATACCAATCAAGAAGAATTCTGTGAAGCCTGCTAAATATCTCCCTCTTGATACCTTCAATATTTTGGAATTAATGTAGTGATAGTCTGAATCAGAAATTCACCTAAAGCATGTGATACATAAAGGACTTTGTTCAGTATATTCATAGTCTAATTAAGTTCTGAGAAGAATGTCTGAAAAACTTGAGAGAATCATTTCCAAATATTTTAGACACACCAATTTTCATTGTATTGCTTTGATTTATTAATTGTGAAATATTATTTATTCTTAAGATGGTTTCTCTGGAATCAATACATGATAATACAATGTTAAATCTACTATTGAATGTGTCAGAAATTTTGCATTTCTTTAAAAACATCCTGATAATTACACTTCACAATTTAAACTGTCATTTCATGTAGGTAGTTTAAGTAAATGTGCTGCTTTCTAAATTATTTGAATTTTTGTTTTGTGGCAGTTTAAGTAAATGTGCTGCTTTCTAAATTATTTGAATTTTTGTTATTACGTAGTTTCATTCCATGCAGTTAAACACATACTTATTGGCAATTTCTGTATGCCAGTAACTCTGCTGGCTTCTAGGAATTAAGGACAACAACAATTAGAGATTACTATTTTTGTCATGCCTAGTGTATTATAAAATGGACCCATGGATGTTGAGCCCCTGCTCACAATGGCTATCATCATCAGAGAACAGGCTTATCATCCTCATTTGAGTAAACTGAAGTCTAGAACCTAGTGCCTCTACTTTCTGCCCAGGTACTTTTGAAAAGAACTGCTGTATTTTTCACTTTTTACATTTGTTTTAAGGACCACAAAATCAAAATGGATACCCTACATACAATGAATCATTTAAAATGTATCAGATAAAAAAGATTTACATCACATGCCAAAAATTGAAGTTTTCCACAAATAAAATTTGAGACCAATTCTTTTTTAAGAGCTACTTCCCTGACCCTTCTCCTGTGATTCTGATATTTAGAAAATACTTAAAAATGTATTTTGAATGAGAGGATCCAACTCTTGAATTTCTTTAAGATACAAGCTCTTCCAGAAATTAGACATACAGATTCTTTTGCTGCGGACCTCTTATTTTTATGTTCATCCATTTTTAGCTACTTGAAGTCCCACTGTAAATTGAAAACCTATTATCAAATAAATAAGATTTGAGGACAAAAGTAAGGTGAAGAACTGAAAATATATGTGAGTCTTGTTTCCTGATCGCTCAATCATGTGACCATGATTATACTGTCATGTTCTTCACAGTTATTTGATCAAGATGGTGATGAAGAAGGAAGGAGCATGTTTCACTGCATTTACAAAATGCAATTTTTATTCCCTAGAGTGACGACAGCATGATTTATGTCCATGGAGTTAGGTGAAGTTCTGGATGTTAGTTTCAGATAGTGATATGCTTCCTTAAAAGCTCACATGGAATCACTCTTCACATACAGAGTGTATTGTCTAGAGCATGAAAGAATCCTGCTGTGTTAAAACCAATTTTGCAGTATTATTTATATTTTGAAAAACATAGTCTTTAAATTATTTTATTTTGATTTATAATAATTGCATATTGTAAGTAGGGTATGTGTGTGTATGTATACCGAAGCTTAAAATAAGATGTTTAAGTTCTTCACTATATCCTACCTTTTTCCTCAAAAGCAAAATTTAATTCAATGTAAATAGATAGTGTAATCATTAATTAAATTAGCCCCCCACCCCATTTTCAAAACAGAAACCAGACATCATTATGTGAAGATACTGAAAGGAAGAATTAGGTGTCTACGACACATCAAATTTATTTATCATTTTTTGTACTGTAACATAGGTGGGGAAGAGAGAAGGTTGTAAAGGTCAACCTAAAAGGACTCAAGATAATAATAATAAGACAACAATGACTAACAGGGAACGTTAAATTCCCAGGAAATCCTTCAGGCCCTCTCCTTACCCCAAGCCCATCTAATCTGTTTACTTCACCTTTCTGTCTGAGGACTGCTCCAGAGTACTCCTGCCTCCCCTTCACATACCATCTTCCAACTGTAAATCTACTATTTCTTTTTCTCTTAGCCATTCTTCTTTCCACTTACAACTTGTCTGTCTCCTCTTCCTCACAACATGTTATCCAACAGGCCTGGAATCTTTATCAGATGGTGTTCAATCCCCATTGGCTAGAGTATTAGGCTCTTCAAGGAAACAGCTGAGCAGCATGACAAAAAACTTCTGGCAAGTCACAAGAGAGGTGAAGGTAACATGATAGAATAGCCCTTCTTTTCTTCCCCAGGTAACATAACATTAATAAATTAAAAAAAATTACTCAGCATCCTTCTAATTATGGTGTAGATGGATGGTTAAGTATAGCTTCTGGAATCACACAACCTGAGTTCAAATCTAGAATAAATCTTGAAATTTGGGTTCAGATCTCTAATTCCTAGCCATATGGTTTCAGATAAGTTAGTTAATTTCTGTGCCTCACTTCCCCTAGGTGTAAAATACAAGTGTCAGTAGTACCCACTTTATAGGGACATTATAGGATTCAATTTCTCAATATATACAGGACTAGAACAATGCCTGGTATAAGTACAAAGTGCTTATTGGACTAAACTTATTTTTTTTAATCTTTATTTTTTATTTTTTTATAAACATATAATGTATTTTTATCCCCAGGGGTACAGGTCTGTGAATTGCCAGGTTTACACACTTCACAGCACTCACCATAGCACATACCCTCCCCAATGTCCGAAACACCACCCCTCCTCCCCCCAGCAACCCTCAGTTTGTTTTCTGATATTAAGAGTTACTTATGGTTTTTCTCCCTCCCAGTCCCATCTTGTTTCATTTATTCTTCTAACCCCCTAAGCCCCCACGTTGCATCTCCACTTCCTCATATCAGGGAGATCATATGATAGTTGTCCTTCTCCAATTGACTTATTTCACTAAGCATGATACCCTCTAGTTCCATCCACATCATCGCAAATGGCAAGAATTTATATCTTTTGATGGCTGCATAGTATTCCATTTTATATATATACCACATCTTCTTTATCCATTCATCTGTTGGACATTTAGGTTCTTTCCATAGTTTGGCTATTATAGACATTGCTGCTATAAACATTCGGGTGCACATGCCCCTTCAGATCACTATGCTTGTATATTTAGGGTAAATACCCAGTAGTGCGATTGCTGGGTCATAGGGTAGCTCTATTTTCAACTTTTTGAGGAACCTCCATGCTGTTTTCCAGAGTGGTTGCACCAGCTTGCATTCCCACCAACAGTATAGGAGGGTTCCCCATTCTCCGCATCCTTGCCAGCATCTGTCATTTCCTGACTTGTTAATTTTAGCCACTCTGACTGGTATGAGGTGATATCTCATTGTGGTTTTGATTTGTATTTCCCTTATGCCGAGTAATGTGGAGCACTTTTTCATGTGTCCGTTGGCCATCTGGCTATCTTCTTTGCAGAAATGTCTGTTCATGTCCTCTGCCCATTTCTTGACTGGATTTTTTGTACTTTGGGTGTTGAGTTTGCTAACTTCTTTATAGATTTTGGACACTATTCCTTTATCTGATATGTCGTTTGCAAACATCTTCTCCCATTCAATCAGTTGTCTTTTGATATTGTTAACTGTTTCCTTTGCTGTGCAAAAGCTTTTGATCTTGACGAAATCCCAATAGCTCATTTTTGCCCTTGCTTCCCTTGCCTTTGGCTATGTTCCTAGGAAGATGTTGCTGAGGCTGAGGTAGAAGAGGTTGCTGCCTGTGATCTCCTCAAGGATTTTGATGGATTCCTTTCTCACATTGAGGTCCTTCATCCATTTTGAGTCTATTTTCGTGGTGTAAGAAAATGGTCCAATTTCACTTTTCTGTATATGGCCATCCAATTTTCCCAACACCATTTATTGAAGAGACTGTCTTTTCTCCATTGGACATTCTTTCCTGCTTTGTCGAAGATTAGTTGACCATAGAGTTGAGGGTCTATTTCTGGGCTCTCTATTCTGTTCCATTGATCTATGTGTCTGTTTTTTGTGCCAGTACCATGCTGTCTTGATGATGACAGCTTTGTAATAGAGCTTGAAGTTTGGAATAGTGATGCCACCGACTTTGGCTTTCTTTTTCAATATTCCTTTGGCTATGTGAGGTCTTTTCTAGTTCCATATA
Source organism: Mustela nigripes (assembly GCF_022355385.1). Classification (NCBI taxonomy): domain Eukaryota; kingdom Metazoa; phylum Chordata; class Mammalia; order Carnivora; family Mustelidae; genus Mustela; species Mustela nigripes. Next base: position 58,085,975 of record NC_081564.1, read on the forward strand.
AATTTTGGGATTGTTTGTTCCATTTCTTTGAAAAAAATGAATGGGATTTTGATAGGGATTGCATTAAATGTGTAGATTGCTTTAGGTGGAATAGACATTTTCACAATATTTGTTCTTTTAATCCATGAGCACGGAACATTTTTCCATTTCTTTGTGTCTTCCTCAATTTCTTTCATGAATTCTTTAGTTTTCTGAGTGTAGATTCTTAGCCTCTTTGGTTAGGTTTATTCCTAGGTATCTTATGGTTTTGGGTGCAATTGTAAATGGGATTGACTCCTTAATTTCTCTTTCTTCTGTCTTATTGTTGGTGTAGAGAAATGCAACTGATTTCTGTGCATTGATTTTATATCCTGACACTTTACTGAATTCCTATACAAGTTCTAGCAGTTTTGGAGTGGAGCCTTTTGGTTTTTCACATATAGTATCATATCATCTGTGAAGAGTGATAATTTGACTTCTTCTTTGCCGATTTGGATGCCTTTAATTTCCTTTTGTTGTCTGATTGCTGAGGCTAGGACCTCTAGTACTATGTTGAATAGCAGTGGTGATAATGGACATCCCTGCCGTGTTCCTGACCTTAGCGGAAAAGCTTTCAGTTTTTCTCCATTGAGAATGATATTTGCGGTGGGTTTTTCATAGATGGCTTTGATGATATTGAGGTATGTGCCCTCTATCCCTACACTTTGAGGAGTTTTGATCAGGAAGGGATGCTGTACTTTGTCAAATGCTTTTCAGCATCTATTGAGAGTATCATATGGTTCTTGTTCTTTTTTTTATTAATGTGTTGTATCATATTGATTGATTTGTGGATATTGAACCAACCTTGCAGCCCTGGAATAAATCCCACTTGGTCATGGTGAATAATCCTTTTAATGTATTGTTGAATCCTATTGGCTAGTATTTTGTTGAGAATTTTCGCATCCGTGTTCATCAAGGATATTGGTCTGTAATTCTCTTTTTTGATGGGATCCTTGTCTGGTTTTGGAATCAAGGTGATGTTGGCCTCATAAAATGAGTTTGGCAGTTTTCCTTCCATTTCTATTTTTTGGAACAGTTTTAGGAGAATAGGAATTAGTTCTTCTTTAAATGTTTGGTAGCATTCCCCTGGAAAGCCATCTGGCACTGGACTTTTGTTTGGAGATTTTTGATGACTGTTTCAATCTCCTTACTGGTTATGGGTCTGTTCAGGTTTTCTATTTCTTCCTGCTTCAGTTTTGATAGTTTATACATGTCTAGGAATGCATCCATTTCTTTCAGATTGTCAAATTTGTTGGCATAGAGTTGCTCATAGTATGTTCTTATAATTGTATTTCTTTGGTGTCAGATGTGATCTCTCCTCTTTCATTCATGATTTTATTTATTTGGGTCCTTTCTCTTTTCTTTTTGATAAGTCTGGCCAGGGTTTTGTCAATCTTATTAATTCTTTCAAAGAATCAGCTCCTAGTTTCGTTGATTTGTTCTAATGTTAATTTGGTTTTTATTTCATTGATTTCTGCTCTGATCTTTATGATTTCTCTTCTCCTGCTGGGTTTAGGCTTTCTTTCTTGTTCTTTCTCCAGCTCCTTTATGAGTAGGGTTAGGTTGTGTATTTAAGACCTTTCTTGATTCTTGAGAAAGGCTTGTACCACTATATATTTTCCTCTCAGGACTGTCTTTGCTGTGTCCCAAAGATTTTGTACCATTGTGCTTTCATTATCATTTGTTTCCATGAATATTTTCAATTCTTCTTTAATTTCCTGGTTGACCCATTCATTCTTTAGAAGGATGCTGTTTAGTCTCCATGTATTTGGGTTCTTTCCAAATTTCCTCTTGTGATTGAGTTCTAGCTTCAGAGCATTGAAAATATGCAGGGAGTGATCCGAATCTTTTGATACCAGTTGAGACCTGATTTGTGACCCAGGATGTGATCTATTCTGGAGAATGTTCCATGTGCACTAGAGAAAATGTGTATTCTGTTACTTTGGGATGGAATGTTCTGAATATTTCTGTGATGTCCATCTGGTCCAGTGTGTCGTTTAAGGCTTTATTTCTTTGTTGATCTATTGCTTGGATTATCTGTCCATTTCAGTGAGGGGAATGTTAAAGTCCCCTACTATTATTGTATTATTGTTGATGTGTTTCTTTGATTTTGTTATTAATTGGTTTATATAGTTGGCTGCTCCCACATTAGGGGCATAGATATTTAAAATTGTTAGATCTTCTTGTTGGACAGACCCTTGGAGTATGATATAGTGTCCTTCCTCATCTCTTATTATAGTCTTTGGCTTAAAATCTTATTGATCTGATATAAGGATTGCCACTCCTGCTTTCTTCTGATGTCCATTAGCATGGTAAATTCTTTTCCACCCCCTCACTTTAAATCTGGAGGTGTCTTTGGGTCTGAAATTAGTTTCTTGTAGGCAACATATAGATGGGTTTGTTTTTTTAATCCATTCTGATACCCTGTGTATTGATTGTCGCATTTAGCCCATTAACATTCAGGGTAACTATTGAGGGATATGAATTTAGTGCCACTGTATTGCCTGTAAGGTGACTGTTACTGTATATTGTCTCTGTTCCTTTCTGATCTACTACTTTTAGTTTGTCTCTTTGCTTAGAGGACCCCTTTCAATATTTCCTAAAGAGCTGGTTTGGTGTTTGCAAATTCTTTCAGTTTTTGTTTGTCCTGAAAGCTTTTTATCTCTCCCTCTATTTTCAATGATATCCTAGCTGTATATAGTATTCTTGCCTGCATGTTTGTCTCTTTTAGTGCTCTGAATATATCATGCAAGCTCTTCTGGCCTGCCAGGTCTCTGTGGATAAGTCTGCTGCCAATCTAATATTTTTACCAATTGTATGTTACCAACTTCTTTTCCCGGGCTGCTTTCAGGGTTTTCCCAATCTAATATTTTTACCAATTGTATGTTACCAACTTCTTTTCCCG
>NC_081564.1:58088907-58173386 GCF_022355385.1 Mustela nigripes
GGCTGCTTTCAGGGTTTTCTCTTAGCCACTAAGACTTGTAAATTTTACTATCAGGTGATGGGGTGTGGACCTATTCTTGTTGGTTTTGAGGGGGGTTCTCTGCACCTCCTGTATTTTGGTGCTTGTTCCCTTTGCCATATTAGGGAAATTCTCTCCAATAATTCTCTCCAATATACCTTCTGCTCCCTCTCTCTTTCTTCTTCTTCTGGAATCCCAATTATTCTAATGTTGTTTCATCTTATGGTTTCACTTATCTCTCGAATTCTCCCTTTGTGGTCCAGTAGCTGTTTGTCCCTCTTTTGCTCAGCTTCTTTATTCTCTGTCATTTGGTCTTCTATATCACTAATTCTTTCTTCTGCTTCATTTATCCTAGCAGTGAGAGCCTCCATTTTTTATTGCACCTTACTAATAGCTTTTTTATTTCAACTTGGTTAGATTTTAGTTCTTTTATTTCTCCAGAAAGGGCTTTTATCTCACAGAGAGGGTTTCTCTAATATCTTCCATGCCTTTTTCAAGCCCAGCTAGAACCTTGAGAATCGTCATTCTGAACTCTATATTTGACATATTACCAACGTCTGTATTGATTAGGTCCCTAGCCCGCCCCCGGTACTGCCTCTTGTTCTTTTTTTTCTTTTTTTTTTTTTTTCGGTGAGTTTTTCCTGCCTTGTCATTTTGTCCAGATAAGAGTATATGAAGGAGCAAATAAAATACTGCAAGGGTGGCAAAGACCCCAGGAAAATGTGCTTTAACCAAATCAGAAGAGTCCCCAAACCGTGGGAGGGAGAAAGGGATAAAAAGAAGTTCAGAAAAAAAAAAATTAAAAAAAAAAAAGAAAGAAAAAAAATAAAAAAGAAATATATATATATATATATATATATATATATATGTTAAACTAGTTAAAAAAACATTAAAAAAAGAAAAGGGTAAAGTAAAAAAAAATTAGCAGAAAAAATATAAAATTAAAAAAAATTAAATTAACCACAAGACTAAAGAATCATGGGGAGAAAGTCATGAGTTCCATGCTTTGCTTTCTCCTGCACTGGAATTCTGCTGCTCTCCTTTGTAGGTGAACTTTGTCTTGGCTGGATTTCTTGTTGATCTTCTGGCGGAGGGCCCTGTTACAGTGATTCTCAAGTTTCTTCGCTCCAGGCGGAATTGCACTGCCATAACCAGGGGCCGGGCTAAGTAATCTGCTCAGATTCGCTTTCGGGAGCTTTTGTCTCCTGAATGCTTTCCGTAGAGTTCCAGAGGACGGGAATGAAAATGGTGGCCTCCCAGGCTCCGGCCCAGAGGACCCAAGAGCTCGGGGCCCCACTCCTCAGTGTGCCCTCAGAGAAAAGAGCCCAGTCACTGCCATCTCCCTAGCCTCTGGCCACGCTCCGAGCTCACCCAGGCTGCGACCTGTTCAATGTAACCCCGAGCTGAGAGCTCACTCCTTGGCTCTATCTCTATAGCGGGCTTCCCCTGTCTAATACCTGCGAGCTCTACGACACTCAGATACCCCTGATCCTTCTGTGGCCCTGCGAGACCTAGGGCCATGCTGGCTCCGCCGTGGGCTTCACCCCGGTTTAGCCTCTGGAGCTATGTCCCTCAGCGGAACAGACTTTTAAAAGTCCTGATTTAGTGCTCTGTTGCCCAGCTGCTTGCCGGGAGCGGCCCCTCCCCCCATGGTCTATCTTCCTGTTACTTTGGATTCACTTCTCTGCCGGTCCTACCTTTCAGAAAGTGGTTGATTTTCTGTTTCTAGAATTGCTTTTCTTCTCTTTGATCTCCCGTTGGATTTGTAGGTGTTTGCAATGGTTTGATATGCTATTAGCTGATCTCCTGCTACCTGATGTAGTCTCAACCTGCTACTTCTCCGCCATCTTGACTCCTCCCTGGACTTACTTATATTAGTATACAAATTAAATATTTTCTTCCCAAACAGTCCTGTTGATGGCTATTAAATTGCTTGTATGTGATCAAAAACTAGAAGATATTTGAGTCAGCACTTGAACTCAGGTTGTCTTTAGAAACTGCAGTCTTTTTATGTTGATTTTAATTGTTTGAAGACAGTGCTTCCTTCTATATGGAGAAGGCCCAATATAATACCTAACAAACTGAGGTTATTTTGAAAGTAGCCTCATAACCAAAAGATATATAAGATATTCAGAGACATGTGTAATCATGCCAGCATCCCTCAATTTATATTCTGCAGAGAGTTGTCTTCTTTGTCTTTGTGAACATAAGTTCAATTCCTTTTTCTAAAGTGTAGGCATATGTAATTTGTATCACCAACTTCTTAACTAAGGTGCCCAATGAATCATGTGCAGAGATTACTCTTTCAGTAATCCTGTCTCATGTGTATATAAACCCATATCTAGAAATTAAGAAAAAAAATTCTCTGACAACACAAATTAATTGTCATTAAAACCACACCATAAAAGGCAAGTACTCTGGCTCTTCTTTCAACACCTAACAACTTCAATTTAACATACTGCACTTATCTGCTTATTCATAGCAGAGCATATTTTGAGTTTCAAATTAAGGAAGGGACAGAGGTTTTGTTTGAATCAGGCAGACTGGCATTTGCAAGAAATTAGAGTTAAGAACAATAAAGTGTTGTGCAAAAAGGTCATATGGAAGATAAGGTATATATTCCCAGATAACACAGGAATAATCATAGTGGTGATTTATCAAGAAACAGTTAAATGATGTTTAGCATTTTCTATGATCAGACAGCTTAGAAAGATCTCTATCACACTATACTGAAATAAGTTTAGTTTTGACTTGTGAAACTAGGGTCTGATTATCTGGAAAACATCAGTCCCTTTATAATGCCAGATAAATTAAATGATAATTTAGTATATTCTGTATAGAACACAGATGTTCTATGGTGATCATTAAGCATATACATTTTCTTGTTAAACTGAATACTCATTCAATTAGAGATTGAAATTTCACAAAGAGGCTATTCACAAGAAACATTGGTCACTCTTGATAATATGCATCATAATTAGTTTTATAGATATTACATTTAATGTTCAGAGTAGAGAAGGACATACCAGAAATCTGGAGGCCTGCAGATATTGCATCCAGTACAGAAAATAACTCCTGAAATTGTATTCCGTTCTTCTGCTTCCTTAGCTCATAATTGGGTTCTGATTGAGAAAGAGAAAAAAAAAAATCTCAGAAGATTCAGAGGTTCAAATCATATTAGCACTCAAAAGTTTGGATGTGTCTTCAAATCTCCTGGGCCTGAAAATGTTGGCTGGAAAAGCCATGAAAAACACAGTTTCCTCACAGCATTTCTGGCAGTTCGACTCCTGCTCCTGGCTGGAAGTTCAAGTGCAGAGACGCATGAAATTGAACAATGATAATAATAAAAACTTTTCTGAAACCATTTTGAAGCTGCAAAAAGTGGGACTTTAGGTCTATCTAATCTGGGGAAATGGCTCAGGTACAATTTTATAGTCAAATGGGTTCATCTTCTTTGCTTCTTTCTCATTTGGTTCCCATCGCATGATAATTTTACCCCTTTATTAAGGAATTCAAACTTCAGCACCACTGAACTGATACCTGCTAATTATTTGGAGTCTGATTAGTTCATTTGTTGGCTAGCAAGACCCCTTTGTTCTGTCCTTTTTTTTTTAATGAGCAATAGGAATTTCAATTCAATGAATCCCGTTCTTCTCACATGTGTGTGCTTGAAAATGCTGTGAGAGAACTGGTAAACAGTATTGGGTGAAGTACAATGAATTTGGAAGCTTGTCTCCACATTTCTTTACTTCCATACCTTCTCCTTGTCTTATTAGTAGATAACACAATGTTAGAACCTATACTCAAACACTCCCTGGGGCCACTGTCATTTCTGGAAAAAGAGTCTCTATGTTCAAAAAAAAATTATTACTACCTGAGTAGTATAATTTTCACGTGAATCTTAAAATACTTTACTAACACAGGAGTCTATAGAAACAAAAATGGATTTAACCTTATTTGTTCCCTTTCAACCTGGTGTCTTTCTCACCTTCTAAGTATTATTCTAGACTATGAAAAGAAAGTTTTGTCTCTTGGACAAAAGTAAAGGTAAATGAATGAGTTGTTAAAAATCATCATCTTACAAAAGAGAGGTTTATGATACCTTAACATAAGCAGATATTGAGCATTACCTATTTGTTACTCTTTTCAACAAAGAATGGGACCCTCCTTAGAAGCAAATTCTAAAATGCCAATGTAACCCAGAGATTCTTCCCTGGAGACATCTTGGTGCAGAGCCTCTTAACTATGCCTGATACATTTAAATTGCTACAGATGGGAAGTGATGATCAAAGACTATATTTATTCATTTAACTATCTATGATTTAATGCAGGAGTTAACAAAACACCTAATACTATTTTCTAAAGTCAACATTCATTCATTCACAGGGCAGTATGGTCAGGCTCTATAAAAGGTTCATTTGCGGATTTTTTGAAGCTGCAAAATATTGAAAACCCTTTAATAATTTGCATGTGGCATTTTGTGTGGTCATATAAATGCCCTGTTCATTTTTTCCTTCCAGACATACTCATTTAGTCAAGGATTATTTTTATATGGACAGATTATGGTGATTAGAAGTTTCCTAGGAGTTTGCATTCACAATAAATACTGATGATTTTACCCTACCGAGAAGTTGTTTATAGCAGTTTGTTTTCTTAGCTCTAGTCCATAAGTCTAGCTTTAGAAACAGCAGGGCCGATAAACCACAAAAGAACTATTTTATGGGTGATCCAGTAATTCAAATTACTAGAAAAAAGAGAAAGTAAAGAATTTTAAGAAATGACCGCTATTGACTGGTTCATATGGTGGGTGGCATTTGCCTTCATCTGTGGGATAATTGGACCCGGGGACTACAAATCCATAGCAATACAAGGCTTTCCTTACAAGAGAGTTAATGCACCATCAATCAGCTAGTAGAAATAGTTTCTGTGTTGCAGCCTAAGTATGTTTTCATTCAGCTCATTTGCACTTCAAAGCTGAAGTCGATAATTCAGGCCCAAGTAGGTGCAATTTGGACCATTTCCCTTTTGTAGCATATGAACACAAGCTGAGAAAATCTCTAAATTCATTTGCACGGGGCATTACTGGCCAGAGTTGGCAAAGCAGAGAAACGGCTAGTTTCCTGTAGGTAAGAATTATTGCTATGAATAAATCCTTTGAGAGTGAGGGTCTTCAGATAAACATGGTTTGCTCTCTATTGGTGATCAATGATTTTATTACATAAAACATAAGGATACTCTTTGTTTTACAACAGATCTTGGGATCTTATCTTCAGCAAAACGTTTGTGTGGTGAATTAACAAACCCAACCAATCATCTTCATGGAAATGTTTGGTGACTGGAGAGAAAGGAAAATGTGATGGGAAAGGTGAACTCTGTCTAGGTCTGCAACAAAGTGGCTCAATTATTATCAGAAAGTACAAGCACCAGAAAGGTAGTGGGAAAAAAGGCAGTTAAAACTCTTTTTGTTTAATTAGCATCTAATAAAAACTCAGTGACCATAGTAGTACTACATAACATGTACAGAATGCTGTGTTTCTGGTACTTTGTTCTTAATTATTTTTTTTGAACTCCAGAGTCTACTGAAACATGCTAAGCACCTGCTTGGTGTACTAAGATGGAGGATCCCAAATCTCACAGGACAAAGCTACAATATTGGCCCCACCGTCATTTTGTCTTCACATCCCTGCTACAAGCAACACGATTACTGTGTTAGAGGATTTCAAAAGCTTTCTTTTAAGGGATACTCATGGAGTTCTATGAGAGTTGATGTAGTTTAAATGGTTCAATCCATTGAATTAGGTTTTTTGTTGTTGGTGTTGTTTATTTGTATTATTTTTAAACCAAAACTGAGTGCTTCCTTTGTGCCCAGAACTAAGCAAGAACACTTTACATACACAAAACAATCTCATCTAATCATCACAATCTTCTTTTGGGCTGTGCACCAGCATTGTGCCGATTTCACGTATGAAAACATTGGGGCAAAGAGAGATTAGGTGATTTGTTTAAGTCATTTGCCCAGGTTTTTTTGGCTGAGCAGAAATCTTAACTCCTGATTTCCAGATGCAAGTTACACAGCTTTTACAGTATACATACTGCTATTTAAGCCTGTGGCACAGGATAATACTTGTGATATTTGGGAAGCATACCAGTGTCTTCTTTACAGAGGATGAGAGCATTTTCAAAAGGGGTCACTCAGCTTGCAGTGATAGCTGTCTGGCTTCTCATATCCCTATTTTGGTCTTTCCCCACGTATTTCTTCCATCTTTCTGTCCAGTCATTCTCCAGTATTCATCATTGTTTAAATCAGATTGTTTCCTTATTGCTCCTTGAATACTCCATGCTCAGCTTAACATATCATGCGTTTGCTTGCCTGAAATGCCACCTCCTTTATTCTCCCACCATTGAATACCAAGATTGAGATTTTCTGGGGATGCTCCTCAATCACTATGCTCCTAAAGGAGCTAACTTCCCTTAGTTTCATGCAAATGCACAACTAATTACATTTATCTGCTATCACCTGCTTGAAACATTATCCATAAATCTTCCCAAATCTCATACTTATAATAATCTTATTTGCACCAAAAAGGGAATGATTATTTATAATCCTTATTGAGTGGTAGACTTTTGCCTTTATGTTATGCTAAGGTCTTCTCAAAAATCGCCTTGCAGCTGTTCTGTGAAGTATGGGTTATTGTGACCATTTTATAGGACAAAAATTGAGGCTTCAAAAGATGAGTAAATTGTCTAAGGCAACGCTAGTGGTACAGCTAGGACCCATAAGTCACTGTCTGCAAAACCCATGTTTATCTCCCATTACAATGATTGTTGCCCTCAGAGTAGTATTTTCTTTTTCATTCATCCTCTTATTAGTTTATATAACAACTTTCCAAAGATATTATAATAATTAAAAAAAAACAATCTAGAAAGGTCTAGATTGAATTTCTACCATTAATGTCAGACACATTGGCCTGATTTGGGTGGGCAGGTAACCTTTCTTTGTATCCCTCTAATCACAGTCTCAAGAGTAGAAATATGCACATCAGGGCAAGGTGCACTCCAAGTGTCCTGTTTGGGAAACCTCACTTCTCTAGAGGTTGTTTGGACAATTATTATGCTCTGTGTTTTTGCAAAAATAAGATATTTTAAGCAGAAATTTCCATAATGACTCTTCTCAAATTTGCATGCTTTCCTTTGTTTAGAAATTACTGCCATCATCTAATGAAGATAAATAGGTTAAATTAATCAAAGTAAAATTTTAGACTGAATATAAAAAAAAAAATCTGCTAATAGTGAGATCCATTAGACTTTATTAGAAGCCCCATTGATTGAGTCATTTAAAAGAAGACTGACGATCCCTGAGATGATTCTGAGACTACCCCAGGCCAGGGGAGAGAGGAGCAGATGGAACCCACAGGCCCCTCGGTCTCTAATGTGGGTGATTTTTTCTGAATTCCCTCATTTTGCCTTCTTGTCAACAAATCCTGCCATCTTTTCACTCACATCTTTGCAGCCTCTTTCCAGAGCTGTTAACAGAAATCATTTCACAGAGTGTGGGAAAGAATGTCATTTTGTCATTTTCTTGGGGAAGTAGATGGGAGGAACAGGCAGTCTCTGCTTCCTAAGGCTTTCATGATGAAAACAGAAGAGGAGAGTGAGGCCTGCCAGCTTGTGGGTTATAAGAAACAATTTTACTTGGCAGTGCTGTGTGGAAATAGTAACTGGAAACTCCCTAGTCAGCCTCTTTTCTTAGTAACTAGAAGGAAGGACAGTTTGGGACCACACGACACCCCAAACTTACTGGCACTAATGAGCTGCATGAACTTAATCATTACATTATATCTGAAAAGTAAGAGGGACCTTAATGATCATCAGGTATAACTGCCTTCTTAATGCCAGAGCTCCTTTTAATTACAGAATCCCTGTGAGATGGCCATTGGAAGCTCATTATTTCATTGAACTTTCCATCTCATGGTTAGTTGTTCCATTTGTTAAGAAAGTCACCCTTTTATTGATCTAGGACATTTTCCCATTAGTATCTGCTTTCTCTTATTTGGAATAATATGAATAATATGTGATAAAACAATAATAATGATAATTATGATGATGGTTCACAGAATTTTTTCCTGTATATTAGGTGTGTAATAAAATTGCATATATTTATATTCATTTATTATCACAAACATATTAGAGGCATAATATTTGCTCCCATTTTACAGAAAACCGAATCAAGATCTAGAGTGCTAAAGTGATCTCTCTGAGAGTCACACTACTCATAAATGGAGGGTTAGAATTTGCACTCCAATCTATTAGGTTGCAGAGCTCAAACTCTTAGGCACTCTGCATACTGGACACACAAAAACTTCTAGCCCTTTATTTTACACATTATCTTCCCTTTTTCTGGGTTGCACATGTCTGTGTCCTTTAGAATTCCTTAATTAATATGAGTTTCAGGCACCACATAATCATAGCTGCTTTTATTTTATAGGTTTCTAACTTTCTTTCTTTTTTTTTCAGATTGTATTTATTTATTTGCCAGAAAGAGGGGGAGAGAGAGAGAGAGCGAGCGCGCACACACAAGCAGGCAGAGCGACAGGCAGAGGCAGAGAGAGAAACAGGCTCCCTGTGGAGTAAGGAGCCCAATGTGGGACTCGATCCCAGGACCCTAGGATCATGGCCTGAGCCGAAGGCAGCGGCTTAACTGACTGAGCCACCCAGACATCGCACTAGCTTTCCTCCTTGATGTGTGGAACTGTGAGCTGGAAATAATACTGAAATGCTTGACAAATGCATCATATAGAAGATTCTATGGCCACCTTTCATCACTTTTTCAAATCAAGTTTCTGCATCTGCGAAAGTTATTAAAGATGATAACTGACATCAGAAGAATACCAAAGTACAAAGCTTAAAGAAGATAGAAAATATTTATAATTGAGAAAACCCTATTTTCATTTCAGAAGGATTCTTTTTATTTATTTGAAACATCACCATGTTCTATATAAAACTTAATTCCAAACTTAGTTTAGGGGCTCCGGGGTGGCTCAGTCAGTTAAGCATCTGTCCTCCACTCAGGTCATAATCTCATGGTCCTGGGATTGAGCCTGCATTGGGCTCCCCTCTCAGCAGGGAGGATGCTTGTCCACCTGCCCCCCCCCCCGACCCCTGCCGGCTTGTGCACTTGATCTCTCTCTCTCATATCTCTCTCAAATAAGTAGATAAAATATGAAAAAAAAAAGCCCAACTTAAGCTAAATTATTTCTTACTTGATTTGAGGATCTGGAACTAGATCTTCCTCCATCAGCTGAAATCTGGAGTGAATATCCTTTCATTTCAGCTACCTTAGGTGCAGCCACACAGGAGATGCATCATTCTTATGGATTTAAGAGCTCCACTGTAAATTTCTGGCCAAGCTAATGTTGCTAAAAGAGCTCAGGCTTTCAGATTAGTCAGGATGAGAAATGAGAAGTAGGTTGGATTGGCTTTGTGTGGTTAAGGAAAATCAGAATGTAGAAGAGAGGAGGCATTACTCCATACGTATAGTGGAGGTTGGGGCCACTACAGAAGTTCCCAGCTGCTGATGCCTTTGCCTGGAACTTTCAGAAAAGTTCAGATGCTGATGTACAAATTATGCTAAACAGGAATGGGTCTTTGAGAAAATTCCTGGGGTGTAGAAGTAAGCTAGTACGCTTTCAAGGAACTCATAAACATTCCAGCCAAGTAGCAAAGCCACTGCCAAAAGAAGCAGATAGACCTTGTTAAAAAAAGTCATAGTAAAAGTGGTAGTTACAGTAATAAGACATTATGTAAAATAGAATAATATCAGTAATATGAGAATTAAAACATGGAAATAAGGAGAAAAGAAGGCCTTTGGAGTTAGGCCATTGCTATACCTTCCCGTGTGACTTAATGATGTCCCTAGCAATAGGGTCTTCAAGAAAGTTTGTTGGGAGAGGTAACATACTGCATTGAAAAGTAGATACTGTTAATGTCAGGAGTTCTGGGTTACAGTTCTGGTCATTAAGCAGTCCTGTCTTAGGAGGTACTTTTTATCATTAGATTATTATAGGTAAAGTATTAAAGTCAACAAACAATAGTAATGCAGTGATGCTTAAAATAACACCTCCCCCTCGTTCTACCTCTCCCATTACCTAATCCTTATTCTCAGTAGTTTTAACAAATTTTCTTCTTGTGGAGGTTACATCTATAGCTATAAGCAACGTGTTGGTATGACTTTTTCTTGATTTTTGAAACATAGGCATTATCATTTCCTGTCTATTGAAGATGAAGATTTAGTTCATTTATATGACCTCAATTTCCCTTCCTTTACTCAACTCTTAGTTCATATTTTAGTTTTCCAGTTGGTTAAATCTTTAGTACTTGCTTCAGCAGCACATATGCTAAAATTGGAATGATAGAAATTAGCATGGCCCCTGCTCAAGGATGACATGCAAATTAATGAAGCATTGCCCATTTTTATGGAATATTGTTTAGCCTTAAAAAATATTGTACTTCAAAGGAAGACCCTTGAAAACATTAGGCTAAGTGAAATAAGCCAGAGACAAAAGGACAAATATTCTATGATTCTGCTTATATGAGATAACTGTACTAACAAAATCATAGAGACAGAAAGTAGAATGGTGGTTCCCAGGGGCTGGGAAGTGGGGACAATAGGAATTGTTGTTTAATGGGTATGGCGTTTTAGTTTGAGAAGATGAAAAAGTTCTGGAGATGAATGATGATGATGTCTATGCAACAGTGTAAATATACTTAATACCACCGAACAGTATATATTTAAAAATTCATTCTCAAAATGATAAATTTTCTCATGTATATTTTACCACAATAAGAAATATAAAATATCTCCTATTCAACCTTTCTTATCTTTTGACCTCTATAAATTATTATGTTTCTGCACATCTCAATTTTCACCCTCATTATACTAAAATAATTTCATATGCAAAATATTCATAAAGGTTTATAGAAGCAATTATTGCAGACATTGATGCTGTTCACAAATAATTTTTCCACCTCTCTGCCTTCTTTGCACAAGGAATTATTGAACTTTGTACCCCTTATGGCTGGTGAAGCCAAGGGACTAGCTTTGGCCAGTTAACTGAGCAGCAGGGAAGGGAGGGAGTCGTTCTCAGATCTGGACATCTAACTGTACAGCTATCAGTCCTCTGCCACAGCAACTAGCAAAATTTGAGATGTATATTTTATTTTGTCTTTTTTTTTCTTTTTATGTTCTCATATTTCCTAATGTTATGTTTAGAGTAGGATATTTTTCTTTCACCCATTCTTGTACATAAGCAGGGTACCCATTAGATAGATTTATGTTGTGCAAATTTTCCTGTGTTTTTTTTGCTTATTTCTTCCCTTTCCTCTTCTCTTTTCTCCTTCTAGAGCTCATATTTGTTGGATGTCTGGTATCACTGGTTATCTTCTTATACCTTTTATATTTTATCACATATTATCTGTCTCTTTGTCCTTTTTGCTCTATACTTACATAGAGTTCTTTGACTTTATCTTATTGTGTTATTGTGTTTTGTTTTTGTTTTTTGGTACAATCTTTCAAATCTCTCTGAGAATACTAATTAGGTTTTTTCAAGTTTCTTCTCTTCAATGAGTTATTTCTGTTTCCACTGGGATTGTTTTGTTTATTTTGCCATTTTAATGCTGCTAATTTTCTTTATATGCGTGAGTGATTATAAGTTATTTGTGCATTTTTAAAACAGGAAATACTGAGTTGGCTTTTCCAGGGAGTAGACTGGATATTCTCTGCTGCTATATTTGCAGGGTTGTTTTCCTTACAAGATTTTTCCTTAGTCAGGAGGCTGACCTGGCCAGGTCTGCACATAAATCACGGAGAAGCCTGGCTTTTGATAAGGGATTACTTAAATGGGAAGAAATTTATTCCATGGTACTAGCACCCAGCTAGTAGTCCCAATTCTCCCCACTAAATTCATTATACTTCTTAAAGTAGGGGGTCATTGTCTTTGTTATGGTAATTATTATTTCCTTTGTTTTCTTTTTCCATGAAACCCTGGGAGTTTTCTTGTACTGTTGTTATATTCAGATGGAAATGTGGGAGAGAAGAGTAGGGAAGTGATTGGCTTCTTGTTCTAGAAACAGAATTTTGGTCAGACTTTCTATATCTCTCTATGAGTTTTGGCTCACTTTCATAATCCTACCCTCTATTCTTTTAATTTTATTTCAAAAGTTTTGGGGATGCTGCCTGGAAAATTAGCTCCCTCTTTCCTTTTCGTTCTTTCCTATGTTAATTTTGGGCTGCTGATTCCTCAGTCTTCCTTGTTCTTATCTATTTTTCATCTCCCAGAAATGCTTTGACATCTTATGTTGAATGATGGCTCTTCTTCCATTCTCTTTCCTATTAGGCTTTATAGGTTTAATTCTGTTTTTTTCTCACTTATTTTAATAAGAAGTAGAGGCAAATGCAGGCACTTGATCACCATATCAAATCAGAGATCACCCTGTGCACTTGCAGAAAACCAAGGACTGCATTGCACTTTGTGCTTCTGCAGTGCCATCCAGTATGTACTCATTGAGGGCCATATGTGATTAGTTTGGATAGCTCGAACACAGGTGGATATTTTTATTGTTTCCTGGATACAAGGCACATTGACATCTTTTCATGGTTCTTAAGCTGCTTGAAAAAAACATTATAGGAAAATAGAAGGTAGATAAAACTCAGGATTTGAGTCAATATCCCTTTATCTTGCCATATCTTTGTATTCATTTATTTTTTTAACTGAGTCTAGGAAAAAGTTGGATATGACCAATATAAAATTCCATTATTAAACTAGCAGTTCTGTTTTTTGAGTGTACCCAGTTACAGTGACTTTATTAGAAAGAGACTAAAAAATAATAAAAGTAGTAATTATCAGAAAAGCTAAAAACATTTTAGTAGGTTCTCTGCATCTTAGAAAATGTTGTATCTCAAGGAATCATGAATTTGGTTTTATTCTTGTAGTTTCCTGCATCTATAATTATCCCCCAAGTCATTTTCTTCAGTTTTTGTAAGAATACATCTGGTACTTCTGAAAAATATTTTCACAAGTGCTCTTGGGTGGTTTATTGGTACTTACATCCATCCAATGTTGGGTTTATAAAATCGTGCCTATTCCAAATGTCCAGTGTCAAGAGCAGCATGGTTTTCATAATCCATTCAAACCTCCCTTCTGTCCACCTGCTTTTATTAACTCACCCTGCTTTTATCCTCCCTAAACTTCCAAGCTGTAGTCTGGTGTCTGTATATGCCTCAGCATGCTCCTGCCTGATAACTAATTTGAATCTTATTCTCATTTATCCTAACTCTGTCTGTCTTATTCTCAATCACGTGTCCAAACCTCTTCTGACTCCATATTTCTTAGTGTGTTTCTTGTTTGTTTGTTTGTTTGTTTGTTTGAAAGAGTGGACTGATGGTTATGGTCCAGAGTAGATGGGGAGAAGAAAAAGCAAAACAGGTTTCTCCAATTGAAGTCTATGCTGGGCATCAAGCTGGAGTCAAATACTAGATTGCATCTGCCTAGAAAAACTGTTGGTCAGAGCTAAAATACTTGCAGTGCAAGGTGTGTGAAGTGCTGGAGAATACTGGAGCAGGGAGAAATAGATTGGAAAAAATCAACTGAAAGTGGCCTACGTGTTTATCAGAGTTAAAGCCTAGAGTTTTCAGCTATACTTTTGGGTACAATGATACTTTATAAAATATATGAAATTAAAATCTGAGTCTCAGCCTGTATTTTTTCCATTAAAAACCGAACATGAATGATTTATGTGCTTATCAAAGATCCAATAGACATAAACTATGCAATGCATTATAGTAAAAATTATGGAAAATTTGATAGTGACTAAGCGATTACCCTCAAGGAAACTCGTTGTATGGCAGGAGAGAGATATGTACACATTTCATAGAGTGATGGGAAAGAAGAAAGAAATGACAATATTTTGTAAGTGGCAGTATCAGTTGCTTAGAACTGAAAGGGTACAGTGTATTTATTGTTGTGGTTTAATTGTTTGTTTGTTTTTTCCATCCTAGCCTTTGGACCCACAAAATCAAGGCAACTGGGGAGCCCATGTTAGGATGAGAAATAAAGACATCTTGCCAGCCGGTTCTATCCTGGCCATGGCAGGGCATAGTTTCCATTTATTTAAAGTGAGTTCAGTGTGGCCAAAAGTTTCTGTTAATCACTGTTTTTTGCCTATAAAATGTGAATACTTCCTTAATAAACATATTAAATTATGCCATCTGGCAAGTTGTCTTGCCTAATTACAATTCCAAATATTTCCATTGAATTTCTTACAGAAGAACTTGAAGTTTTTTTTTTTTTTTTTTATCCTTCCCGTCCTCTTTCAAAAGTAACAAAAAACATGAATCACCACTGATCTTTTAGTTCAGCACTGGGTGTCTCTTTAGATAACTATACCTTTTAAAACATTTTGTTTGTTTATACACCTACACTGTATTTCATTTACAGTAAAGTCTCCCATTTAGCCATTTTGCCAAAGGAGAGGTCATTCGGTGGTTAAAGTCACTCATGTTATTACTGAGAATGGCTTAGTTATTCTACTCAACAGAGCTGTGGGTTTTTTGTTGTTTGTTTTGTTGTTGTTGTTGTTTTTTCATTGTCATCATCTTCAGTGTTCTAAGAGTTTGTTAAATTCTGGCTTCCAACTGCACAGAGTGAGAGAAAGAAATATCTTCCTGTAATAGCATGCAACATAGTTTGCAATGCCCATAACAGTGATTAGGTCAACTGGAATCTGCTTGGTCTTTGAATTGTGAGGAAAGGGAAGACACTGCAGCCAGGGCTGTCAGCCTGAGCACTGCACAACTTTTAGGGGTGGCACTTGCAAAGTCAGCAGTGAATAGGCCTTTGCAATCTGGTGGAGGCCTTACTGTATCTATTGTTTGGTCTAAAACAGTAAAACTAAATGTTCAGTTCAGAGAAAGGTAACATCCCATTCTTAGATAAAACAGAGAGTAACATCTGATATTCAGGCTATACTATATTAGTAGCATTAGTATGCCTATAGGAAAAATAGAAAAGAATGTTTCAGGTTGAAACTTCTGTCTCCTCCTCCTTCTTGTCAAAGATACAATAGGCACATGTTACATATAATTCATTCTGCTAATGTTATAGAAAATTCAGTGATAAATAAAGCAGTGCCCTCAGAAGAACAAGGATCTGACATCACACATTTGATGGAGTGATGAAAAAGAAAAGGGCCCTTGTGAGTTGACCACACAGGTATCTAGCCTCAGGATTATAAAACAGAAATACAGTTTTTATGAGTTCGATGTAGACCATATATGATACAGACCAGGAACACAAATGATGACAAATATCTTTGTATTCACAGAGTATTCAGGTATCTTTGTATTGATATGTCTTTCTCTCTTTAGACATGACATTATATAACTTTAGACAGACAATAGACACCAAAATATATTTTAAGAATACATAAATATGAATGGTAAAACAGTAAGTTGTTATAAATGTGAATAAATTATGATGATTATTATAATTATTATATAATTATTATTATAATTATGATGAAAAATAAAGGATGGTTGGGTAGGTCGGTAGGTAGATAGATGGACAGACAATAGAGAGTTAGCTGCGGTAAATTATACAGGACTAATTTTAATCTTAGGGTTATGTTCACAAATATGAAATAAAATTTATTTAGTAAATTTAATTTTATTTCAGATTTTCACATTAAGGTAATATTTGTTTGGACCAAAAGCCCATTTTAGTCTCTGATGTTGTCAGTGATGTGTTAAATTTCATTTTAGAGGTAAATTTCCTTGTAGAACATCCATGTGCCTAATGAATGTAATGGCGACAATTCTACCAAATCTCCATTAAACTAACTTTTTTCCCAAAATTAAAAAAAAAATGGGAAAATAGAATCCTGATTAATTTGTGTGCTCATCATTCGTTCAGTTAACAGAAATTTGCTTTTACTCCATAATATATAAAAAATAGAAACCAAGTTTTCTTAAATATTTTCATAAAAACATTTATATTACAGGTGAAGAAATACATATTGATAAAAATGAAAGTACAAATCATTTTTTAATTGGCATATAGCCTTGTTTTCCCCCCATTCTTTAGTCTTTCTCTTCAGGAGAGCTCCAGAATTTGATTCAATCTGGAATCATGTTCCGCTACACTAGCTCCCCGAGCGAGCCAATTATCTATGAAGGTTTCTTCTTGGATGCCCTCAGTTAGCTCTGTTCATTCAATGGAAAACTTGTGGTACTGAATTCATTCTAAATGACAAGCAGAAAAATCTGTACTATTTGAATGGCAACTTAAATATACAAAGCAAGGTATTTGATTTAACTTAACTTAAATTAATCTAATTTAGCTGTCAGAGACCCAACAAAGATGCTTAGTGTTTCTTGTATCTATTTGATATAGAGAGATGTGTGTGTATGTCTGTGTCCAAAGGTGTGTGTATAGGAGACTGTACAATCTTCCTGTGTCTTTGCAATGAAAGGGTTTTTTAAAATTCTTTTATTATTAAGGTAAGAGAAAAACACAAATTTATATTAACCTATATGAAGTTATATAATATGATAGAAACTGTTTTCATTGTAATTATAAGTTACATAGTATCCAGTATTATTCCTTAGAAGTCATTCCCTCAGAACTTTTTTCCTTAGAAGTATTTCTCTCAGAATTCTATTATAAGTATGTTTAGACTGTCTATCTACCAAGCACACAACAATAACAAATTGAAAGAACATTTGTCTCTGCTACATTTGTCTCCACCATAAAGATTCAGCCAGTCAATAAATCTGTCAATCAAATATCAAATAAAATCTGATGATCTCTAATATACCTAGTTCTGTGCCAGTAATGGCAGAAGATATGAAAGCATACAACATAGTTCCTGTCCTCAAGAAAGTTTTCCAAGATTGGCGTTTACTTTCTTGGAAAATCCACAGTATTTACTGGGACACATATCTTTAAAAAGACAATGTAAGAATGACCAGGAGTGCTTTAGGAATTTAAAAAAGGGGATATGAGTGAGACTACATAAAAGATGTGAGAAGTAAAATATCCAGCAGTTCAATGTAGCTGATTTCCCTCTGGAAGGAAACATTCTCGCTACAAAATTGCAAAATGGATATCAGAATATAGGTGAAAGATCTTATTTAGTAGGAAACACAAGTGTGGTAATAATGAGTTGAAGAAGAAGAGCAAAAAATGTAGAGCAAAAGGAGGTGGCTATTAAGGTAAAAAATTCACCTCAAACTAGAATAGTGTTTTCCTCAAAAATAAGATTCCAGAGACTCTCTTATAATTTTATTTCAAAATAATTTCTCAGTAGTAGTTGAGAAAATTTAAATTTATTTTAAATTTTAAAATTTAAAATAAAGTTTATCATTTACAGGTAATTTCTTAGATGACATTTTGAGGTAGCTTCTCCCATCCTCTTCAGCTGCCCCTTGTTACCCCAGAGATGTGTTCCCCGAGGCATGGCCCTGCTGGGTGACCATAGCATATAGCTTGTGACTATGTGGAGGAAGAGTGTATCTGAAACGCCCTCAAAGGGAGACACCAAACCAAAAAGAAATGAATTATTTAAATGCTTATTTTAGAGGAATTCACTTTTTAATCAACAGGATGAATGTGTGGGAAACCAAAGAAAAGCAAGGAAATTGAAGTAGAAGTGGTAGACAGTGAAGAGATGCCAAGCATTTCCCAAAGGATATTTGCAATGAATATTTGAAGGAGTGGGAAGGTAGCCATTGAAACCACCCAGCTGGTTAGGGAAGTTGCACCAAACATAACAGAGTAGGTAAAGACAGGAAGATAAGCTTAATAGTATTGTTTTCATTGTGTACAATTATTTGAGTTGGCCTTAGGGCTTAACTTGTTTTATATAAATAAAATTCATTCCATAATTCTGTACTAAATATTGGGGCATTTAGATCCTTCAAAATAGTAAAATTTGAAATTCTCCTTCTGGCTTCCCATGCATCTGTTGCACGTATGTCAGAATTCAGCTGTAGACTGCCTTGTATTGTTTTCTGTTGGCTTTATATTGATCAGTCAAGCATAGTCAATTCTGAGTGTATATCTGGCAATGTGCACAAGTATTATTCAAGAACTGCCCCCTTATTTAAGCAACTAGTTATCTGGTATATGAGATAAAATTTACAAATATAAAAAAAATAAATGTTTATCTCATTTCAGTTGTGTTCTCAACACATGGAATTTGCATTTACCTGTCACATAGTAATAAACGAATGGTATCTCTGGCCACAAAATACTGTTGGTCACAAAGGAGCCATACTTAGCTCTTGGCAAACTCTCTAAATTGCCCAAGTGAAAATGACTATACAGGTTTCTTGCATCCTTCAGAATCTGTTTTCTATCAAGGGGCATGTGCTCTGTCTATATAACTACCTTTAAAGCTTTTAGCTACTTTTTTCCCTCTTATGTGTGAAAGTTTTATAGCTAAACATGTAATACATATATTTATGTATTTATTTAATATATAAATATATACTTATTTTATATATAATGTATTATATGTAAATATTATATATTATATATAAATATTTAATATATATATATTTTTAATTGTGTGGAAATAATTGAGTATGTGGTAGAAATCGGAGCAAAGCCCCATGGAGGTGGCAAGGCTCAACAAGTGGTTGAGTTGCCACTCATTTGCTGAGTGTTTCAGCCTAAGTATTCTTTGTGGAGTTTGCTTAAGAATAACCAGAATTTGGGGGTGCCTGGGTGGCTCAGTTGGTAGGGCAGTTGCCTTTAGCTCTAGTCGTGATCCTAGAGTACCAGTATTGAGTCCCACATCAGGCTCCCAGCTCCATGGGGAGTCTGCTTCTCCCTCCGGACCTTCTGCTCTCTCATGCTCTCTCTCTCTCAAATAAATAAATAAAATTAAAAAAAAAAAAGGAAAGAAAAGAATAACCAGAATTTTGAATCTTCAAAGTGCCATATAAATGTATCTGCCATAAAGCCTAATTTAGGCTTTGGGTGCAGGGTGTTTAAAATACATTTATTTAGGGGGAAATTGAGTGGCTCAATCGGTTGTGTCTGATGCTTGATTTCAGTTAGGGTCATGATCTCAGGGTCATGGATATGGAGCCCTATGAAAGCTCCATGCTCAGTGGGGAGTCTGCTTAAGATTCTCTCCCTCTGCAACCCCCTTAAATAAATAAATAAAGCTTTTTTTTTTTTTAAAGGTAAAATAAATAAAGTATGATTATTTAGTTGAAAAATTGGCCAAGAGACTCAGCCTTCCAAATCAGAGAGGACTTGATATGCCGTATTCGCACTAGTATTTCTCTCCTGGTCCACATAGTCCCCTCATAATCTTTTCCCTTCTCTATGCATCTGAGCCTTTGCTTTGAAGACCACTACTTGAAACTGTAAGTGAATTTTTACTATCTACTGTTCTTTTGCCAGCTCCCTTCTTCTTGTCCCTGTGTCTAGTTGACTAAAGATACTTGCTACTCCTAAGAAAGGGTTGTGATTTCTTTCTAGTAACCAGCATTGCTCCAGATGGGTACCTCTCACACCAGAGTCCTGTTTCTGGTTTATAGCTAGTGGGAAATTGTAAGGTAGAAACTGAGCCATGAACTCCAGGCTGTGTCAACAGTTCTTACAACACTATTCACTGTGGACCATGCAAAATAGCTAACTTTAAAATTAGAAAACCAGGAAGCCCTCTTGAGGTTTGATTTCAGTGATGCCAGCCAGCTATTTGGGCATTTTAAGTATTTTAATTATTTGTTGAGTTTTTTTTTTTTTAAACTTCTCTTTCCACTGGCATACCTTCAAACATACTTGGAAGTAACACACCGTGCATATGGACTGCTAAAATATATATATGGATATATGGTAGTGAAGATTGCAACCAAGCATTCAAGAAATAAAGAAGCATATTTTTGAGTTCCAGTTAATATGTGAAGTAGGTTCCCAAGTGATACAAATAGATATGATGTGGAGGCTAAAGGCAACATTTACACTTTATATAAAAAGAAGCTGGTTTAATTTGTTTTTCATTCATTTATTCATTCAGAACTTTGTTACTGAGCTCCTACTCTATGGATACTGTGCTTAGTGTTAACTATTAAGTATAGGTTCTTTTTATCTGATGCCTGAATTTTGATTTTAATGAATAGCTTCACTGCACACAAAGTGTAGAAATTCTTTCCAGTCATGTATATAGCACTGGCAGTATTTTTAAATAAGATACTAAACACAAGCATGAAGTCTGGAATTCCCACATGGCAATAGTGGCTGGAGAAGGCAATTAAGAGGGTGAAATCATGGTAGTAGTCGGTACTTGATTGTAAAAGAGGCAACTTCAAGATGGCAGCATCACCTCCTCTGATTATTAATAAATAAATATTGACGTTAATTTAGCACTTTCCTTCTTCAAAGCACTTTACAATTATTAATTAGTCCTCTTAGGACTATTTGAAATATAATTTCTGAAGTTTGCATTTAAATAAGGTATTCATGATGCTGTTTTTTGGCTTCAAGTAAAAGAGCTTTTTTTTTTCAATTATTGGAATTTTAATTTTTTCTGGAATCAAAGATAGCAGGGTGAATGTAGCTAAATAGACATTCCAGGAAAGATTATCTCAGGACATTGAGTATTGAAAGATTATCTCAAGACATTATCTCAGGACATATTCCCACAGAAATGGACCAAGGTCATGGTTCAGGCTCCCCAAAGGCTTTCCACGAGTAGAGGTACTTTCAGATTGTCAAAGGAACCTGCTTTTGCACCCAGACCTCTGTTCCGTGTGTCATCTCTGCCTGGAACTGCCACTCAGACTGCTGCCATTGTTCTTTTGCCTGCTAAAGATTCCTAAACATCTCAGTTTTATATTTCATAACAAAGAAGCATTTCCTAAACCCTAGATTTCTTTATATCATGCAACATTTTTAAAAAGATTTTATTTATTTATTTGCCAGAGAGAGAGATCACAAGTAGGCAGAGAGGCAGGCGGTGGGAGGTAAGCAGATCCCTGGCTGAGCAGAGAGCCTGATGTGGGGCTCAACCCCAGGACCCCAAGATCATGACCTGAGCTGAAGGCAGGGGCTTAACCCACTGAACTACCAGCCGCCCCTCATGCAACTTTTTTAATTAAGTTACCAAATAGAAAATTTAAAAAATACAAACATCTCATAGCTTATAGACTAATAAGAAGACCAAGATTATATGACTAACTACTATACAGTATAACAAGTATTTTTAAAAAATACCCTTTTTGAGGAATTTAATGTTTACAACAAATTGAGGGAAATGTATGAGAGGTCACAGATACTTCCTCAAAACCCACCCCATTTCCTCTATTATTAATATCTTGCATTAATGCGGTACATTTGTTAGGATTGATGAGCCAGTATTGATAGATTATTATTAACTAAAGTCCATAGTCTCCATTAGGTTTCACTCTTTACACTGTATATTCTGTGGGTTTTGACAAATGTATAATGACATGTATCCACCATGACAGCATCATACAAAATAGTTTCTCTTGTTATATGTTCTTATGTGCCATTTAATAAGTTTGACTTCCCTATGACCACTCATTTTTGTCCCTGACACACCCCTTTGGTGACCGCTTGTACAAACACTGAGACATCAGTTTTCTTAGCTCCACTGAGCAGGGAGTCTGTTTGCCCCCAAAGAAGTGCATTTCATTCATCCTGACCAGGGCCTAAGGCTTGGTGATGAAAGGAGGACATTTGCGATTTCATTCTGTTTGACTTATAAGAAGCCTCCTGAACTATCAGCCTGCCATGCTTCCTGTCTAGTTAAGAAGTATTCTTATACCTTCTTTTTTTTTCTTTTCTTATTTATTTATTTATTAAAAGATTTTACTTATTTATTTGACAGAGAGAGATCACAAGCAGGCAGAGAGGCAGGCAGAGAGAGAGAGAGAGGAGGAAGCAGGCTCCCCGCCGAGCAGAGAGCCCGATGCGGGACTCGATCCCAGGACCCTGAGATCATGACCCGAGCCGAAGGCAGAGGCTTAACCCACTGAGCCACCCAGGCGCCCCTCTTGTACCTTCTTTTCATTTGCCACACCTATCACCTCCCTCACTTCTGCACACTTCAGGATCATCACAGGATTCATAGTAGCACCTACCCTATGTGTGAAACTACAAATGGTCTGTTAAATATCAGTGGAGAATTCTATTTTGGAAGGCTTACAGCTTATTTAGCAAAAACAGGTATACTGACCTGTGCCTATTTTTTTAAAGGTCCGTGAATTTTTGCTGAACCACAATTCTCCACTTAGTATACAGGGTCAGTCTTCCCATATCATCATAGGTATCACATTGCTTTGTGATTATTTGTCTACATCTTTCCCCCCTCCTAGACCACAAGTTACATAATGGAAAGAAACTCTTGTCTCTATTTATCCTTGGGTCCCTCAGTAATTTGATCATGGCCTGCTGCATTATGATAGAGTCTCAATTTTTTAATGTATTTAAAACAAAAATAAAAACAAATATAAAACAAGATATGGGGAGAATAAATACTAGAAAATCAACATTCTGTAATGCTTGGGGGAAATGGTTTGGAAAAATTTCTGACTTTACTACCCAATCTTTAATTGTAATGAATCTGTAATGGCACAGAGAAGATGAAGCAAAAGGTATGCTTATGCCTTGTAATATCACGACACAAAACCTTGATCAGACTATTATATATGCCTCAATTTCAGCCCCTTTCTGTCCTTAAAGAACTCCTCTAAATGCTAAATCCTCTAAATGTTAAATAACAGGATAAAGACACTGATAACAGTAAGCATAATTTTCCATTCCACCCCCCGCCCCCACCCCCATTGAGGAGATCCATTCTAGTGGCTGATAAAGGAGATTTCAGACTCCACTCAAAGGGCTTGAAATCTACCCAGAGGTTCATGGCTCCCTAGAGCATCAATGATAAAGACTTCCTGTTTACCTTTGGGCCTTCTCTGGAAAGCTCTTCCTGTTACCTTCCTATGTCTGGACCAGGTGCCCCTATTAGGGCCCCATTAGCATGTTGCAGCCTCTCTCATTTTCCTCTCATATTGGATTGTAATTGCCTGGATACTTGCCCATTTTCTCCACCAGGCTTTAGGCTACATTATGAAAAGAAGCCTGTTAGCCTTGCTTAGTTTTTCATTGCTTTTGCCTGGCTCAACGTCTGGAACATAATATGGAAGAGAGGAAGGAAGGGACGGAGGGATGGAGAAAGTGAGGGAAAAAAAAAAAAAAAAAGGAAGGCAAGGCTTGTATCTAGAAATAAACTTTATCTAACAAGTGCTGGTACCTTAAGGTTTAAGTGTTTCTCCGAGAATCTTGACTCATAAAAGAGCCCCAAACTTTTCAAGAAAGACAAAATCCCTACTTAGCAAGGGAAACTAGGTGGCCCACAGCTCCTTTGGAACCATCTTTGACACTATGATTAATTAGCCTTGATTTTTACCTTCCCATCTGTCTGACTCACATTGGTTGACAGTGGATTAACTGACCTCCTGCTACAATTTACTGCTGTGTTCCATGGGATACCTAGTCACTACAACCAGATATGGAAGTGTTCCTAGCACTTAAAACAATGTGATCCTGTGTTTGTATGTACTCTTACCTTGCTGCCTTTTTCTTGGTTGATTCCAGACCATATTTGGTTTTATGTCTTTTCTATCATGAGATGACTTTAACTCACTTATGTCTTGTGGGCATTGCTCTCCATACTAGGAATACTCTCTCCTTGCACTTACTACATATTTCCCAATTTTATACCTATCATTCATGTGTCTTATTGCTCATATTAACTGAGGCAGGGATCATGCCATATATTGCTTTATGATATCTCTTAATAACTAGCAATATTATGTGAAATATAATAAGTATTCAACATTTTTTAAAATGATGAAATGTATAATAGATAAGGGGAATTTTCTTATAACTAATAGAAATATTTCTTTCTAATTCAATTCATATGCACTTCTTCCAAACTTCTAAGATCCTGGGATTTATTAAGAGTCTATGAATTTAAGAAATTCAAGAAATAGGAAAAACCAGTGGTTACATGTGTAAGTATGTCATCTGTGTTTCCATTGGGTCAAAAAAAGCACAAAGTACTTTTTTTTTATGTTGGACACTGAACTCTGGAGTTAAAAGATGACATCACAAACTATGTCCTCTCCTTCTTTGTCACCACCCAGACAGACCTACTAGACTTCACCCTCATGGATGTCCCACATGGCAGTGAGCTGCAGAAAGGCCAGAAACAAAAAAACTCCCAAATTTGAAAGATTTAAAGGCAAGTCATCAGGAGTTGGACTGGAGCCCCAAACCATACAGGCTGTAAGGTCAGAGCTTAACTGTTTTTCCATTTTATTGCTCAAGGACAAGAGAATTTGATACACGAGACTCCAGCCCTGTAAACTGTCTACTGAGGTAGCCATTTCATCACGTATGGTTGCGGGTTGAGTACTGACCACACAATTTAAATCGACAGTAGCAGGGCCCTAGTGGGGATGTGAGAAGCAATGTCACACACAACATTCTTTTCCTAATTATTGGGACCTGGACAGGTGGCAGGAAGGGAATGAGGGGTGAGGTGGGGGAGGGGGTGCGGGGAGGCACAGTGACATTTCCCATCTCAGGAGTACAAGATTCATTACCTCTGATGAAAAGTCACCAGGCTGCGGTGAGTCCTGACATACTCCGTGACAGGAGAAAGTGACATGGCCGTTTGACATTCAGGGCTAGAAGGTTGCCGGTCTGTAATCACTAGTTAAAATTGAATCTTGTACATTGCACCCTGCCAGCACAGCTCAACTCTTGATAATTATTTGGATGCTACTGTATTTGGATTTTATTTCCCCAGCAGAGAGGGGAAGTTGGATTTATAGTTTACTGCTGGGTTAAGATTGGAACAGGCTAGATCTTTTTTATGGTTAATATGGCAGAGCCAAATAAATCTAGAGATGTTTTTTGTCCCCATTTTAATTCTAAACCACTTGGGGGTGGGGGTGGGGAGCCACAAAAGGAATCAGAGGGTGCATCTTCTAATTTTCCTCTAACAAGCTACAATTCTGTCTGCTAATGTTTTCCTTTTTTTTTTTTTTTTTTTTTTTCCATTTCACTTCATGATGCTTTAAACCAGCCATCTGGACACAGACAGGGCAGGGGCATACCATTTTGCAACAGTGATAGCCTGAGCTTCCTCATGGATGAAGACATAGATGGTCAATGCCACTTAATAACCACTTCTTTTTTACCTGGGGGTCAGGAAAAGGACAAGAGAAATGTTTAACCATGGGTCATTTTAGCATAATTACAGAGTAGCCTTTAACTGTTGATTTGCACATACGCATGCTGTGATTCCAATCAGAATATTCTTTCCCCTCACTCCTACCCCAAGGCACAGAAGCATCTAGTTGTTGCAGGAGCACAGACTGTATATTTACCCCATTAAGTGCAGAAGGATCCCCTATGTCTGGCTTAACACACTCAATGTAACATTTTGAGGAGTCACAAACCAAATGTACATAGAAGGGTGAAATGATCACCAGGGATAACTTTATACACAGAATAAGTATTGCCTGTTTAAGTATTGCCCATAAGACTGTGCTAGGATTTAGCTAGGCCCCAGGAAAGCAGGTGCAGTGGCCCAATCAGTTTATCTTACCACACTAATCTCCCTCAATGTCTAAAAGTCCATTATTAGGAAATCATCAATATAAATGAAAACATTTTATTTCCAAGGGTTCCAAATAATAAGTCACCATTATTTCTTGGAGAAAAGAGTATATGTTCTCAAACCCAACCAAAGATATAAAACATGGAAATTTTGTTGGGAAAGGCCAATGAGGTCTGGTCCAAGAGGCCTCAAGGATTGGCCTTATTGTTCTGCAGCATTCACGCTGGACCTGGGGTGGACTCTCAGCCTTGTTGGTGCTGAAACCTAGTTTCTGTTAGTTGATTGTAGTCGCATCACCTACAGAGACATACTGTCACTTGTATATACACTAAGTTTGTGGGATTGTTTTACTGGACCCGACTGCAGATTTATGTAATTCGCAGTGAGAAATAATAATACAATTGGATTTAAAACAGGCAGAGATCACATGGCTAGTGCACACATTATAGGTAAACCAGCAAAATTCTAAACCAAATCTTGTGTTTGTGCTCAAGTAATCACCAGGGAAGTAAAGTTGAATTCAACTCTTCACCCTCTTACTGACAAGAGTGAGTATAGCCAAGACTGTCTTCACCAAATCCAGGACTGCCTTAAGGAGCTGAGATAGCCAGCATCCTTAGAGTAAAGCTCTTTTTTTCTTGAATGGTGCTGGGATGGGCACAGCCAACTATTGCTTCTTTTCTTTCCCTTTGTTCAGTCTTCAATGGTAAACACTACCCTCTCTGTCTCCCTTCCCTTCATAACAGACAGATCCTGTTGCTCCCAGACCTTGGCTTTCTGAAGACAGTTTCCTGTTTTTCGGTTTCAAATCACGTTTAGACATAAACAACTTCATGTGAGTAAATTCATTATTTGCTTTCATCCCGCTAGAAAATATACTGATAGAACGGGGCACCTTAATGAAAGGGAGTTTTATCCAAAGTGGGAATTTCTAAACAGGGAAAAGTCTAGGAAAGTGAGTGAGTTTTGAGAAACTTGGCAGTAAAGTAACAGAATGAGAATACATGGAGGAAGGACATGAGCAACTAAAGGAACCAAAAAACAAAAAACAAAAAAAAAAGGGAAGAAGAAGAAAAAGAAAAAAAACAATCCAGATATAGTGAGAGGGCTGAAGTTACGCATACAACCTCATAGTGGAGAGAGTGATGGGTCACTTGAAACCTGTGGTTGCTGAAATGATCTTATCAGTAATGAAATGGAGGTATCCCGGATCGTTAGATGGGGTGTGGTTAAAGGATTCAACTAACTGTTTAGTAATATCGTACTTCAACTAATCCTAATTGTAGACTAAATTAAGGATAGTTTCCCTTTCCCTATGGGCCTCAATCGACTTTACCTCAGAAAGATAACCTCTATTATTCTTTGTCTAGGCCACAAGGCAAAAAAGTAAGCTGTAGTTATTAAGGGTTTTCATCAACAGTATTGCTCATGGCAAACTCAAGGGCAGGCTTCATGTTCTGGTGGTTGGGAAGGGACCTCCTCCTTTTTTCTCCCAAATGAAATCCCACATATCATGTGTGGTTCATGTCAGGGCCCCTCTTCCATGAAGTCTGCCCTGATTAACCAGCAGAGTTCATCTTTCCGTCTCTAAATTTCTGTGGAGTTTGTCCTTGTTTAAGTGTATTACCTGTGCTTGATTTTAAAGTTTTTTCTGTGTTTTCTATTTATACATCTTGCTTGAATGAGCAATTATAGCCTGGAGGTAAGACGTTTCAGAGCCCTAAACTTAGTCTTTTAACCTCCTAGAAACTCAATTTTCTTATCTATTAAGATGAAAAAAATGGGACTATGGATCTCAAAGGTCAGTTCCAGTTCTATTATCCTGTGAAACTATGTTGTGCTTCTCTTGTCCTTCCCCCTGAAGGGAAATACATGGTTCTTTGTTTAGTTTGCACAACCCTCTGTTTAGTCCAGTTTAAACAGACCATCAGAAGAGCAATGCTGAGTACTAGACTCCAGGTAAACCACAAGCGTGTACAAATATCGGCCCTCCAAATGCAGCACTGCCAGCAAGCACTCAAGACTGGTACAGTCATCTCATGAAGCGGCTCTGCAGGTTTTGCAGCTAAAACATAAGAACTCTACATTTTGTGAATCAAATTGTATTTTTTTTAATGTTTTCATTTTAAAATGTTGTATGGCCAGACTTTTCCAGCCTCATCCTGTTTATGTATGTTTCTAAGAAGATGAAGCTCTCTGGAGCTTTCTACTACTCGTACAGCTCCCAGTTGTGAGCTTTTCCCACAGCTCTTGATGCAATTAGCATCCTGGAATATTGAACAGA
Source organism: Mustela nigripes (assembly GCF_022355385.1). Classification (NCBI taxonomy): domain Eukaryota; kingdom Metazoa; phylum Chordata; class Mammalia; order Carnivora; family Mustelidae; genus Mustela; species Mustela nigripes. The sequence continues at coordinate 58,116,932 of NC_081564.1, forward strand.
AGTAATTTTATCATGTAATCAAGAATACTTCAGCTAAAGCTAGATGTTAGTTATTGCTGAATACTGAAAGAAAGGAAGAATATGAAAAGTAACATCGCTTGCAAGTAAAAAGAACTTAAACCTGCAAATACCCAGGAAAAGGTGGCTTATATTTTGATATTATTATTATTGTTATTATTATTATTATTATTTTAACATGCATGCCAGTGTTCTTTAGAAGAATATTGATTACATTCATTGGCATACACAATTGGGGATAAAATCATCAATATCCCATTGAACAGGGAGTTGAAGAGAGAATTTGTGGAGCCTCAGGTGAAAGCCTAGAGATTGGACCAGTGGATTCAGATAGATTTTCTTTACTTTCCTCAAAATCTGTATGTCACCCAAGAAGGAAGATTTTTGTTTCCCAGCAGGGTTGGAGCTTATTACTCATTTTAGGAATGCAAGGAACTAAGTCTCTTTTTTTCCCCCAAATGTTCCCTGGCAATGCCATCTGATAATTTAGCAGCAAATACTTTCCCTTCACCTTCCTGAGGGCTGTTAATTCAAATGCAGAGGGAAATGTGGGTTTGCCTTTTGTGCTACTCTCTTAATCAAAGTGATTTTCTGAAATGCAACTATAGAAAATAGACTCTTTTATTTTAGGATCAGCAACAGTTTTTACAATGTTAGGCAAACCTGAGCCCCTCCTTAAAATGTCAGGAAACAAAAACCATCCCCACCTGAAAGGCCTCTTCACTTGTCTTGAAAGGATTTTTTCGGCTGTTTCCCTTAAGCTGCTTTCTCCTTCTGTGCAACTTCCCAATCCCATTCACAAACTGTTGCCATGGTAAATAATTATATCACAGATGAATTGTGTACACTTCCTTTTCATAGCTGGAAGAGAAATTGTAGAAGAAAGGGGAAAAAATCAAAATCCTTTAAAATTACAGGGGAGATAGCTGAGGAAAGATTGCCTTCTCGTTAACATAATTAGCTCCATGAATTATAAATTGGTATTAGAACTTGCTCTTCATGACAAAAGGAGTAATTATATTTACTCATGTAAAATTAAACAATACCAAAAAAATTAATGGAACTCACCAGAAGCTCTCTTGACATTATCATAAAATTCAGAGATCTGAATATCCCACAATCTGAAGTGATTTAAGCAGCATAAACTTTAATGCTGCTTAAATTTGCTGTGTAGAAATATATTTCCTGGCTAGTTTATAATTGAACTCCCATGTTCAAACAAACAAATATGTGCAACATACATATACACACAAAATTACACACACACGTGCATAAAAATATGTATATTTTTATGTGTATACATATACATATACGTGTGTGTGTGTGATTTTGTGTGTATATATTATACGGACTGATTTACACAAAGGCCAGTATTTCTGTACCCAAGTGGGATGAGGAAGTACTTTCCACAGAAGGATATGTTTTTTAAATTGACTCTCCTAAAGTCAAAGCTTCCAGAACAGAGGGTAAACTCTTTATTTAAACAGTTCTCAAATGTATCTGAAAGTGTGGTTGATGTGAGAAAAGGTTGATTGGTTTAACTAGCTTTGCAAACTCCTTAAGATCCCCTGTTGGCAGAATGGCACTGTGGCGGGATGGCAATGTGGTGATATCTCTGCATCTCTGACCCAGGCACCCAAAGACTGGTGATTACCAGAATTTCACACCAGTATATGCCTGGCCCAGTTCTAGGAAGAGAGAACAAGTAGAGAGGAACCACACTTTGCACCCAGTGCTATATGAGCCATTATGGATATTCAGATGCAATCTTGGTCCCTTATAAGATTGTGGAGTACTATTTTCTATTATTCACATCCTTTTTAAAAAAATTTCAAAGGAAGTAGGGGAATTCTAGGTTTTCTAACTAACAGAACCAAATTATCCCTTAGAATTTTTTATTCTGTTGATTGCTCTTATCTTTTTTTATGGTTTAATATCAATGTTGTACTGCCTACAAACCCTGTCTCTCACCATACTCTGATACAGTGGACTATAGAGTTCTACGGGTGTACTGGGTACAGGTTTAATGAAGTCAGTCACATTTTACCCAGAAACCATTTTTCATTGGACCTGACAAACATCCAGTATGCTATGAAAGCTCTCGAAGTATCTATTCACTTCTAACTGCCGTATGTGTGTAACTGCTTATACTGCTCACTCCTATAAGGTAAACACCAGAGCCCTTTTAAAATAGATGGCTTAATCTAGATTGGATCCCTCATAAAGCTGTTGATTCAACTGTATGAAACAAAGTGAAGAAGATACTTGTATCCTAGGTAGAAGAGCGGGGATGAATATAGACATCTTTGGAAAAAACCCGAGTTTATACATTCATTCAGCCCATTGAGTTCTTTTGGGGAGTTCTACATGTGCAACTGGATGCTGCACAATAGGAATGGGAGAATAGCAAATAAAATTGAAAGATGTTTCTTAAACTTCCAGAATTTATGAATCCTAGAAACCCAGCCTTTAATTTGGAATAATATGTAGCCAAAATGATGTTTATTTACAATGAACCCATAAGAATATGACACAATTATTAAATCATACATTAAATTAAAAAGTAAGTTATAAAATTGCTATTCTAACGTTCCTGATATGAGCATATGGAATAACAATCTGTCACTGCTTTTCCTCCTGTCCATCCTTTTTAGCCTGGGACCTTCTACAGCCTAGATTAATTCACATTACTATTGGAAGTTTCTTCTAGTCTGTCCCTCACTTTGTATCCAAGAATGTTAATGTAGGCCAGTCAATACAACAACCTGAGTGAGGGAGCCTATACCTAAAAGAAGAACCAGCATCTTCTATTTCAAGATACTACTCAGAGTCTCATTAAGAAATAGATGGTGCACTCAAGTGGAGTAATCAAGGAGAAATTAGTAAGGAGACTGTTTAGAAAAATACAGGCAGGATTAAGAGAAACCAATAAAGAATGATGCTGTCTTCCAAGGCTAGTGACAGCAAAGAGTCTTCACCACCCCTGAAGGGTCAAGAGGAGTAAGTAGAAAGGGGAACCATAGGGGAGGAATATCAATCAGAAATTGTGGCCTTTGGTGGAGGCACACAACTAACCTGTTCACAATTAACCATCTTGGCTAGATAAGAGCAAGAAGAAAGAATACCCCAATTCAACATTCCTGTCCTTTAGTCTTCTACAGGTGCTCTCCATTGGCCAAACCCAATAGGAAGCCAGAAGAAGATATCCCTTAGTTTATGAAGATTGGTCTCTTGGGGCATAAAGCATGATGGAAAAGGGTGAGGGGTAGGTCCAGAGAGACAAGTACGAAATAACCAACACAACTCTGAGTAACTGAGGCCATGAAACAACTTTAGAAAGATTAACAAATTTTTCACTCTAGGAAATTATATATTTCCAAATGACAAATTTTGTCATTTAATTTAAAAATTATGTTGAAAATACAGTATGAATCTTTACTGTGAACCATCTCTTTGATTTCACTTTGAAGTTAAATGCATTTTTGAACCATATGAATAATTTAGTTTAGTCAAATATATTTTGACCAGTTTTTTGAGATCGGAGTTGCCTCACTTATAAAGCATTTGAACAGTTTTGTTATATGGATATATGAATGAGAGAATGAATGGTGGAATTCCCTAGGAAAATTCTCAATCATTGGTGACATCTTTGACTAGATTTTCCTGGGTTTTTTTTTTGTTGTTGTTGTTCATGATCTTACTTTCTCCACCTCCACCACTTTCAACATCTAAGTAGACCAGTCTTGTTTTCCCCTCAAAAAAATGTGTGTTGAAGCTCATGTTAAGGCTATTGGGTAGAAAAAATATTTTCTGATGATGTGGTGTAGCTGATTTTTATTTAGAATTACAATGTGCCTTGGCAACTCATTAAATATATGTGCCATGGTCATTTATTGCAGAGAAAATTGATACTCCTTTTTTTTCAGTCTAACAGATTGATATTAAATATGTAATAGCAGAAACTTTTTTGTAGATCATATTAAGTTTTGTTTTTGTAAAAATCACTCCTTCTGCATTTGTTTCCTAATACTATTTATCTAATATATTCTCTAAATCTCTCTCTTTTGGCATATAGTTCTGATTTTATTGGTACCACATAATCATATAAAGATTTTTAATGATGAAAATTACTTTTGTCACTTACAGAAACCAATGTCTTCTTAATGCAGTAGATATCAAGGGCCACTAGAGATGAGGAACTAAAGATAACAAATGAAATGAGAAACCATAATTTATTTTTAGGTAGTATGTATGGTGAAAGTCTACACAGACAAAACCAGGTCAAACCAGAGACAGAAAAGGGTGGCATCTATGCTATCACATATGATGTGACATGAAAGCCACCACAACTAGACAGCAGCACTGCTTGTACTCTAAATCTTATTGTACTTTTAGCACCTTGCTCATTCTGGTGCTATCACCCTCCCAGTCCCAATAGATCAGAGTCAATCATGACTTCTGAGTGTGCCCCCAATATTGAAACTGTTAGTTCAATACATTCTTTTCCAGTGGAAATTACCTTTGAAAATTGTACATTATTACTCTGTAAATAAGTTAAATGAACGTGGTTTCCTTTCTGTTATGGTTACCTTAAAACATAGTATATGCTTTGATTTGGAAATGTAGATAAACGTGAAACTTTACTTAGTGCTTACTCATGCTCATCTGATAGCTATCAAGCAAGGAGATTTGGAGTGATAAAATACAATTTTATAATAATAATAATAATCACTAAATCTTTCATAATTATTGCCAATACTATGATTAACAATTAGTGGACATTACCTAATTTGATTCTTTAAAAAATTCTAAGGGGCATTAGTATTCTAATTTTACAGCTAAGGAAAATGAGGTTCATAGGATCCTGAAAGTTACCCAGGATCACCTAGCTAGTACCCAGTATATATTCTATAGTCATAATGTCCATTGTTAAAGGCATAATTTTCACGATAGTTTTATGAAAGAACTATCACATTAATGAATAAACTAAATTCAGCAAAGATAATCACGTAGATGCCAAAGTTACAGCTGAGAATTGAATCCAAGCCTGCCAGGCTCTTGAGTTAAGTCATGCTTTCTCCCACCCCCAACCAAATGTTTGCCTAATAAATTCATGAATATAACAGTTCATTATCTGCCTAATTCCTCAATGAAAACTTCAAAAGTATTGGACAATATACTTTCTAGGTTCAGATCCTGCTTCTTCACAACTTTCAGATAGTTTTCAATTTGGGCAGTAAAAGTAAGCATTCCATGTGCATTTAATCCATCTGAAGGTCAAAGGAGGAAGCTCAGCTGTTTCAGAGTCCCGTGTGTCTTGAAATAGTGGAGATCATCAGTAGTTACAGGGCGAAAATGGAGTAAAAATCAGATCACGCTATAAATAAGCAAACAATGGGAGAGCAAGATTTGAAATAATAGCCACATTCACATCACAGCTCTCCATCAGCTGGGTGCTGAGAAACTACCTCAGTAACAAATGTCGCTGGAAGTCTGAATGGCATTCAGAATGGCTCCTTGCCTGCTGGCTGAAATCCTCATCAGGGCAGGCTCCAAGAAGAAGTTATTTCACCTAACGCCTGTCGACTTCTATTAGATCACCCTGGGCATTAATTTCAATTTTCATGTTTCTGCACCATAAAAAAAAGGAAGAAAAAAAACTTCATATGTGCCAAAGCTTAGCTGCCAACTGTTGGGAAAAAAATTTGATTTCTATTGAATACTGCACTTTGGAATGAAAGAAAACATTGTCTAAATGAAGCTGAGGCTCTCAGTCACCTATGCCTATATTACTGTGAAATCAATTATGTGAGCTCTTTCGAAAGTTACTGATTGTAGCAAATTGAATGGCCTTCATTTCAGCATAATTTGGAGAGGTTGATGTAATCAGAGACCTTACACCACAGTGAGATACAAGATTCGTGATATTCAGATGGGAAAAAAGCTACAGTGGTTAAGCTTGTTCCGTACCTTCCGCTTACGGGCTGTAACGCTTTCATAAGTACAAATGAAATTGTTTTGATGAAGGCAGTGATGGTTTTGAAGGGATGTGTGAGGGGGTAAGGGAGTGGAAATAAGGTTGCTGGAAACTGCACTATTGTCCTCATATGCAAGGAGGCTGCAAAATCTAATCCTAGGCCTAATTGGCTGCAAATGAAACACTTTAATATCATATCTTGAGTTATGCCCCAGAGCTGAGGTTCAAGCTTAGATGTGAGCAGAGGTGAAATGCTTGATTTTTCTTGCTGTGAATGTTTGTTCCACTTCACTCTTTTGGAAGTCTAGAGGCCCAAATAATTGCTCTTCAAATTATAAATTGATTATCCCCAACCTCGGGATGATTTTTGTCTTGAGAAAATTCCTGGCAGGTTTGGTTGCATTACATTTGCCAAAATGAAAAGTATTGTATGCATTTATAAATGGGAAACAGCATATTTGCAATCAAGTGTTTCTGCTTTGTAATAGGTCAATTGGAATTACCCAGTGTTGGGACAGTATGATTTGTTCCGAATTAACAGCAAAGTGACTATATCCCATTGAGAGTTTATGAGTTACTTGGCCTTTGGGATGAACAAGATGCTAAACAATAATGTACTTCTTGCAAGATGCTTGGGATGATGTCTAGCTTTGAGAATCAGTGTGGCTTTGATTTAGATGGACAGGCAACAGGGCTCTTTCCTTTGTATAAAGAAGTCTGCATTTTTTTTTTCTTCACTTATTTCAAAAATCTCAGTTCAAGAACAAAAACTGTTTTCTCTGAATGCTGAAGATAGCTCCCTTATTTGGAATTAACTCTTAGTTGTTGAGAGACCTTGATGCAGTGAGAAGAAAAGGACCTGGGTTCAGTCTTAAATGCTTTGCCTTGAATCTATGGTTTACCTGACTGACTGAACTTCAGTATCTTCCTGTTATATAGGATCTACTTTGTAGTTTAATTGAAGGATTCAATTGCAAAATACAGGTATGTTAGTGGACAGGTAATAAGGATGACAAAATATCAGTTATAATATCCACTCAACCAGATTGTAAGACCCGAAAAACAATGGTCACACTCTTGTCTTTGCATAAAATTAACAGCTAATACATATTAGGTGTTCAGTTATTTCTTGCTTGATACAACATATTTTATTTTTTTTAATTTTTTTATTTTTTTTTTAAAGATTTTATTTATTTATTTGTCAGAGAGAGAGGAGCGAGAGTGAGCGCAGGCAGACAGAGTGGCAGGTAGAGGCAGAGGGAGAAGCAGGCTCCCTGCCAAGCAAGGAGCCCGATGTGGGACTCGATCCCAGGACGCTGGGATCATGACCTGGGCCGAAGGCAGCTGCTTAACCAACTGAGCCACCCAGGCGTCCCGATACAACATATTTTAGATAGAAAGCTGATTAGATGTCAAAAGCTCTTAGTTTAATACCAGATCTAACAGTGCACTCTTGGAAAAGAAATTTATTTTTCTGGGTCTATCAAATCTAATATATACACAAAAAAGTATACTTAAAAGCACTTATAAGACTTGTTTAAAACTAAATGGTGAAATACAAAAATTTATAAAGTGAAATGCAATGATATTTTAATGTCAATGTGTGTATGTATGGATTTATATATTAATACATGTATGTATATCATGTTTTTGGATGCCCATCATCAGCTGGAGCTTCCATGTATGGTTTAACACACACACACACACACACACACACACTCTCTCTCTCTCTCTCTCTCTCTCTCTCTTTCTCCACATGAAAACTTTCTATACTTTTAAGCTACTTGATCAAGATATCTCTATAATAGTCTATCCTAATTTAAAAATGTAATACAATGTATTTTATTGAGGAAAACATTAATCATCAGCTAAGGAAACAATGGAAATTAAAGATGAGTGAAAAGTTAAGACACCAAGAAGGAAATAAAGGAAATTTATTCAGGATTTAGGATTAGCAAATGACTTTTTCGGATAGAAGTACTACTAAGGAGGCAGAAGATCTCAAGGCTTTCTCTCTTGATCCACAGACAGACATTCATGCTGGTAAGTACCAACCCCTAGGGCAGTTAGCCTCTAGCCCCAGGGAAGTTATGTTGGACTTATTTAGATTTAGTTAGAGTCAGTATGTATTAGGTATTAGTCTGTGTTCTCCAAGAAACAGAGCCAATAAAAATCATGAGAGATATCTATCTATATCTGTATCTACGTCTAGTGAGAGAGAGAAAAAGATGGAGAGATAGAGTTTTATTATAAGAAATTGGCTGACACAATTGTGGAGGTTAGGAAGTTCCAAGATCCGCTTTTGGCATGATATAGACCCAGGAGAGCTGATAGTGTAATTTCAGTCCAAATCCAAAGGCCTGAAAATCAGGAGAGCCAATGATATAAGTTCCAGTCCAAATTCAAAGGCGGGAGAAGACCAGTATCTCAGCTTAAAGACAAATCACACACAGAGAGAATTCTTTCTTACTCAGCCTTTTTTTTCCTATTCAGGCCTTCCACAGATTGAATGAGCCCCATCTTGGGAGAGGGAAATCTGCTTTATTCAGTCTGCTGATTTAAGTGTTAATTTCATCCCAAAACCTTATAGTAAGAACAGACTCCTGCCTCTTCTATGATGGAAGTGTCCAGTGTCATCCATTTGCTATCAGAGAGCTGGCTGATTACCTCAAGTAATGATGCTATATTGGAGACACAATGTTAGTTTCTGGTACAAGCAAATTGGGCACTCAGAAGTGGTTATACCCAGGTTGATTTTGGTGAATGGAAGTCTGTGTTGTTGAGTCCACACATAATATCCATCCCTGTCACCATGGCCTCTTTTTTGAGCCTATTGGGTAATGACAAAAGTGGCTGGGGAGAGGCTGACTGATGTCCACAGAATGGGTCATCCTAGCCATTTCATTATTAAAATCCTCTTCTTTGGGGAGCATCCACATTTTCAAATATCTTTATTTTTTTGTTGTTGTTGCCTATTCAGAGATGTCTCTCCATATACCTCTTCTCCAAATTTCCTTGTCACTGATTTTCTAATCCCATTCCTTCCAAGACCCACTGGTCACAGCTCATAAATCAGTTTACAGTTAAATAGCTGGTCATTTCTCCTTTCAAGTAAACAACCAGGTCCGCTGCTCAAAGTTCTATGCACTGGGAAGATTTCTCTTCACCACTATCCTCTAGGGATACCCACGGCCTAGTCAAGTTGACATATAAAATTAACCACCACACAGCTTTCCTCTGCAGAAGGAAAAATGATATTACCACAGAGCTGGAACTCCATGCTCTCAGCACTCCCTCAATTATTGTCATGTATACATGGGTTGAAATAAATGCTAATAGCATTCTTAAGAGAAAAAATTTAAACAAAAACCAGAAATATTAATAAAACAACATTATAGGAGAGATTTTTAACTACTTCAAGATAAAATTATTTTAAAAATTAAATCCAATAATATGCACATTTTTACATAGTGTATACTAACTATACCTACCCTTTCTCTTTACTGTAATGGGTTTTAGTGGATTCCTATATTTTTTAGCATACATACTGAGAAATTAAACACACACATATGCATAATTTCAGTCCATCAGTTCCATCATTCAATCAAATATTTACTGAAACAAGTGAAAAAGCATAAGATGTAACTTTTGCTTGAGATTATTTCATAATCATCTAGGGAAGAAAATCAAACACAAATAGTGGAGAGAAATTCAACTCTGTTTAATCCACTGCTAAAATTTGTGGAAGAAAGAATAAGTGTCATAAAGAGGAGAGTCAGATAGGATGTGGAATATTTAACAAAGCAGAGATTAGGGCATGAAATGAACCTTGAGGGATACCTGGAAGAGGTAAGAAGTCAGGAAAACATCCTTGACATGGATAAAACACACATTTAGACTGGATAATGAAAGTGGGCATAGTTTATATTAATGCTATTTTAAGATTCTGTCAGAAGCAACTTATGTCTTGGATAAAAAACACAGTTTAGGGGTGCCTGGGTGGCCCAGTGGGTTAAAGCCTCTGCCTTCGGCTCAGGTCATGGTCCTAAGGTCCTGGGATCGAGCCCGCACCAGGCTCTCTGCTCTGCAGGGAGCCTGCTTCCTCCCCTCTCTCTCTCTGCCTCTCTGCCTACTTGTGATCTCTCTCTCTCTGTCAAATAAATAAAATCTTAAAAAAAAAAAAACACACACACACAGTTTAACTGTATTCTAGCTCTTTAATCTCCTTTGTCTGAACATCTTTCTTAGCATAAACAGTTCATCGGGTAGTCTAGTACATAAAATGTCTAAGCGTATATCTTCATGTAAATCCAAGAGTTGCCATTCTGCTTTTCTCTCTTTTACTTCATATAAGCAGTGCTTTTATGATCATTCTTTTTGAAAATATCTTGGCTATATTTATTCCATCCCATAATACCATGGTCAGTATTTGTGTTCACTCAAAAATAAGTGCTATCCATCTTATCCAAATAAATTTATTTCACATTAAAAACCATCAACATGTCCTGCTCCATATGAGTCATGTGATAGCCTCTACCAGTCCGGTAATGAGACTTCACCCCTGAACTGTCAGGGCTTTTTCCTAACATAATATTGAAAAGATCAGAGAAAGAACCTAAAATAATTGGAGAAATATTATTTCTAAAACTAATATTAAAAAAAAAAAAACCCAGAACTCTTCAGTAATAGAATAAATTACCTCATGAGTGCCCTGTTAGTGAAGACATTCAAAGAGAGATGGGGTGACCTGTTTGTTCTTTTCAGACTGCTGGAAGAGAAATTTGTGATTTAGACCAGGGTTTGGACACTTTAAGATTCCTGTTCTCAGCCATACTGCCCTAGCATTTCACTACTCCCACTGACTTTCAGTTTCCTCATCTTAAGATTGATATAATCAAACTTATCTCATTCTTTTGCCATGAGGATTAAATTACATGCTATCTTTACAGTACTTAGTTCAGCATCTGAAATCCATTGTAATCCCCACCCCACATGTCACCCATTGTTACTGGCTTCACTAGGAAAGATAATCACTCCCAAATGCTAAGATACAGTTAAATGCTAACACCTCCAAGATCCTTTTCCTGATTGCCCTAGTTGAAAGTTTTGCTTCCTAAATATAATGCATAGTTATTTGTACCACTCTGTTAATATTTATCACTATCTAAACATGGATTTAATTTCCTCTGCTTCATTGTCAACTTCTTGAGAACAGGGACCACAGTGCAATTCATCTGTGTATCCTCAGGAAATGAATAGGGTAATAACAATAATGCACAGTTATTGAGGACTGGTATGTGTCAAGTACTCTCTCTTTGGCTCTTTTACTCTTCTCAGTGATCCTATGTCAAAGGTAGTAGTATTACTACCAGTGTGTAGGAAAATAAAAACAGGAAGCCCTTAGTTTCAGCAGGTTCAGCAACTGGCTGAAATCACATAGCTAGCTGAGAACTTGAGCTAGGTTTTGAAACAAGACTATCTAATTCCAGAACTCATCTTTGTTTTTAAATGTAGTGGTCTTGACCTGAATCTAGCCTTTGGCAGTGGGGATTCATTTTACTATTTCTGTCATAATAAACCTGTTTATCTTAACTGGGAGATGGAGAGAGTTCTAGCTGGAAGTTAGCATAGCATTTTCACATTGGGGGGTTACTAACAAAAGATCTAGCTAAAACAGAGCAGTGTCCGCTGGGAAAGACTAGGTCCAGACATAAATGCTGTGGAGGCCTTGGTGGAGACAGGCTTTACTATAGGAGATAGGCAGGAAGGAAGATTGATCACAGTCCAGAAAGAAGAGTTTCAGATACTGTGTCCAGACAAGCAGCCACTATCAGAAAAATCCTCCAGGGAGAAAGGGGAGTATCTTAACTGGCAGATGAAGCATGAACATGTCTCAGAAATAGAACCATATGCAGGAACCTGATTGAATAGTATTTGAAGTTCAGTTCTATGGCTGATCTATGGCTTTTTCTCTCAGAGGAACTTCTTAGAGGAAGGTACATTTCTGGTCCTGGAGGAACTATATATCAAGACAGGGACAGAGGTTGAGAATATAAGGCAGAGATCTAGTAACCACAAAAGGAAAGAAGTTGCTGATTTCATCTCAGGATGAAGACAGACATCTTTGTGTGCCAGAAAGAGGTACGAGGTCAGAGACAAACTAGAACCAATGTTGACATGAAGCTGAATTAATTGAACTGTAAACCCAAGCTTTGTAAACCCAAGCTTTTGCTAGAGCTGAAATTATGTTCAGTATGTATATACCACTGTAGACTTTTGAGGAAAAATAACTGAATAGATCCTGATGGGTATATTTTGTAGCGAGAGCCAGATTGATTTATTGAATCCTTTTGAAATTAAAGCTATATTAAAATTCAATGTAAATATCTAAAGTAGTTTTCTAATAAGCCCATAACCAAGATTCTATCTTGACAGAGAGAAAAAGACAGACAATACAGAAATAATGACAGCATTTCTATTAGTATTTTGATTATAGCTTTGTTTTTCAAACTTTGACATTTCTCAAAGTTACCTAAAGAGCTTGTTAAAGCACAGGTTTCTGGCCCCACCTCCAGAGTTTCCAATTCGGTATATCTATGGTGAGGCCTGGTAATTTGCATTTCTAACAAGTTTCCATGTGACACTGATGATGTAGGTCAAAGATCACAATTTGAGAACCCCTGAATCAGTAAAACTTTTCTGAACTGTCACTAATAAGAACTGATGAAAACAAAACAAACCAAAAACCAGACATTAATATATGAGATTCCTTCATGGGATTTGAGAAGTCTAAAACTTTATTACTAGATTCATGAATTCTCAGATTCTGAAACTTTCTTATCCCTAACTAGGATACCTGCTGCACCTCCCAGTTTCAGTGGTGAAACTATAATATCTTCCAGACAGGTCCTCAATGGGCTTTACTCTGCTATTTTGTTTCCACCCACATGTTAATATGACATTATTAAATTATCTTGAAGTCAGTAACATTTCCTTCCAAACATCCCTGATTTTCTAATTATTCATCTGATTTAACCTAAAAATTTTGAATCATTAATTTGATATGAAGAAAAATATTGGCAAAAAAAAAATGGTTTTGAACAGAGATATGGAAGAGAGAAGTGAGGCATAATCACATTTCCACAAGGATTAAGTCAGGACTCATAGCAATGGCAGAGTTGGAGAGCAGGTGTCCAGCATTAATCCACATAGCCTCATGACATTAATGGGAGTCCTGTGGCTTCATTCCCAAGCACCACTTTGAACATTCATCCCAAGATATGAATTAGTACAATGTAGTTCCTACACTGCTGGGTCTTATTGCTTAATTAATGTGATCATAATGACAGCGGTGGACTCTAAATTTTCCATGTCACTTCATGTCCTATAAAGTTTCAATAAAGTAATGAGCTTCAATAGTAGATGAGTCATTTGCATGTGAGGGTTTAAGTGAGAAGCTTAGAGGCAGTGTCTATCATTAAAAAGAGGTTATGCAAAGATATTGGCTGAGAAAGACATATGATGTATACTAAGTTTTAGTATTGATGGATATGCATCTCATAGCTAAATGCTGAGAATTGACTTATTTATTTGTACCATGTCTCTATTGAGGAGAAAAACAATGTGTTAACTTGTTATACCGTTGGCTATCAATTTTTTTCTTTAAACAGGTGGTTATAACCTCTATGTATAAGATATTGCCTTAAACATTCTGGGTGTGGTAGAGTTGCGGGGTTGGGATAAGCAAAGGACGTATACCCTATCTTCCTACAATTACATACAGAAACAATCTCCTCCATGTTCCTAGATTTACTGTCCTTTTCCTGCCTTTATGTCCTACATACCATCTGTAACATTTCATACTGTTGACTGTCTCTTCTCAAATTTTTCTTCTTGCTAGTCTGTAATGTTATTAAAATGTTTTAGTCCTCCATCTATAACCCTGACAAGATAAGAGTTGAAACTCTTATCCTTTGTTCCTCATTAATATGACACTTCAGTGTAAGGAACCTCCTGGGTTATGATCTTAACTTTCTTCTCTGCCTGTTCTTTATTGTTTCTTTGGTTATCTCATGTATTTGTACAACTTCAACTACCACTGCAAGCAGAACAGATTTTTAAAAAGGATATTGGAGGGACAAAGAATGAAATGTGTGGCTAAAATACACAGGATGTGTAATAATCCATCCCGACCCCATGTTATAGTTGAGCAAAACTACCTCTGCTCTTGCGTTTAATAAGGTAACAACAGTGTTTAATGTAAGGTAACAACTGTCTCTACACTCCTGTTTAATAAGGTAGCAACAAAATAAAAGTAATAAAAATAAATAATTGTACTCTTTTATATCCTGCACCATGCCCAGCCACATGTGAAGTTATGAATTAGCAGAACATGAAGCTATTTGGAAATGCATACTTTCAGTTTCTGCACTAGAATGCCTACTTATTGGTATAGTAACTTATTTCTCTGAATTTTTACCCTGCCTGTGGTCTAGAAGGCTGTTTATGTCTTCTCTTTCCAAGTTCAGTGTGCTTCAAAGAAGCAAGAATATTCATACTTCTCAGTGCATAAATGTATGCCATAGTGAAAATGATGGACAGCTTTAATTCATGGGCTGACAAAAAATGACAGTCCCAGGATCTCAAGTTTTTGAGGCTTAAGGGTCACCAGAAAACTTTATAAGTAACATTTCATATTATCTTCCCAATTATCTGAAGATAAAAATCTTAAAATTTACAGGAATAAGTAAATAATCTACCCCCTTTCATTATGATTTTGATGCCACAAGTTTTTGCAATATGGATCTTATATTTAGATAATCTTTAGATAAGCCAGGTACAAAGCAGGAAAATACACATCATCATTGAGACTTGAGTACCAAAATACCTAGTCTCCAATATGTATCAAATATCAGGAATGGAGTACATAAAAATCTGAAGGACCAGCATGTTTACCAGGAAGTCAGGAGAGGCCTAGGTTTGTAAGAAGAGTCAGAATATTGAAAAGAAAACAGGAAGATACTTGTTTGGGGTGGTTTAATTATAGTCAACCCAAACACTTATATAAGTAATTGCAGGTAAGAAAAAAATAAATATGCAACATAAAGGAATAGGATCAAGGGTATTTGATTGTTCCAGAAAGTTCCTCCCCTAATCTTTTACATAGTTTTTTTATGGAGCAGAAACTAAACCTCCTAGACAGAACTGGTTCTCAGCCATCACGTGGGAACAGACAAAGAGAATCAAATGCCACAGAATACTAGAATAGAAGACTTCTGAGAACACCAGGGTCAACAGTCTTCATTTTATACAGGGTGAACCTGAGTCCCAGATAAGGAAAAACATATGCCTAGAACAACGTAAAATGTTAAAGTCATAGGTGGAACAAAACTACACCATCTAATTTCTAGCCCCAGTTGTCTATCATCTGAGTTTAGTGGCGATAAAATCCAAAGAGCTAATATTACATGTGCATATATGTATGAAACCATTTTAGGAGGTTTGTACCATTTACCCTTCTCAAGACCTTGATTGTACAGAGGACATTAAATTATAGACCTTAGATATATAAGAACAGGAGCAATATTATGAGGTCATAGACCACATTTGCTTACTCATTTCTGCCTCATGATCCACTTAACCTAACTTTGATCTCTCACCCAATATATTATTTATTTCTAAAGGTTCTCTCTGTTTTCTGAGCAAGGATAACACTGAAATTTCGGCTCCAAATTAAGACAAATGGTCATTTGATGAGGCATTCACCTTGGGAAGAATTTTTGCTCTGAACTACAGTGAATCAAGACCATCACTTATACCACTGACAATCAATAACAGTTTGGTTGCCTAAATCCCTGTCCCATGTATTTTTATTTTTGCAGTAAAAGATCTAACTCAAAGATGGAGTATATGTTATTTAACAGAGTAGTGTACAATTTCAAAAATTGCCTTTTCTATTACTCCTTGCAGCTCTCTAAAACCATTTAAAATCCCATGTATTTACTTGTAACTATTCTTAAACCAAATGTTAATCTGTAGGCCAGTTTCTGAAGCTGTTTTGCAATCTCACAAGTCACTTGGAAGTGCCCAAAGGGGCCCCAAGTGGATTCCTTAGGTTTTAACTGAATTCCTATATTAACAACATTTTGTGAGAATATTTCAGTTAGCATAGTATAAGCACAATGATAATGGCTTGTATTTGTTAATGTCTTAAATCCCCTGAGAGATACTAAATTTTATACATTACCTCAAACCCAGATACTAATTACTGTTGCAAGTCCTAAGGCCTGAGTACATAGGATTGGCAACCTGTTGTTGGAAGATTCCACAGAAACATATTTTTTATAGGAGAGTTGAAAAATTTACCTAGTTGGAGATCATCTGAAGGGAAGAAGTCCAACCTGATTACCTGACCCAGGAACAAAAGTTTGGCTTCAAATAAGCCGATGGGCTAGGACCCTAAGGCTTGAAGTCTGAAACCTCAGGAGCCTTATGGCAGGAGCCCTAAGAAACAAGGAAGAGTGGTTTCACAAAAAACTTGTGAGTTTTGAAGTCTAAGTGTTACATTCTTGGGATTCCTTTAAATAAATGCAATGCAAAGTTGAGAGAGGTGGACCCCACTTTACCTTGGAAATAGGTAGAGGCTGAACATCTTAGGCTTCTATGAGTTTAGATTCTCACTAGCAGTGTACGTTGAAACATTCCAGGAGATGGTATTGTTCCCCAGAGGTGTGGCTAAAACCACATCACCCGGCGTTGCAATGAGAACGCCAATAATCAGACGTTGGAGCCTGGAGAGAGAGTAGCAAGACTTCGAGAACCAACAATTTTGCTAAAGGGATGTTCTTTAATGCCTGGCACTGTGATGATTATAAACATTGGTGAAATGCCACTATAGATTCTTAGATGTACTCTAGGAAAATTTGCAGAGGACTTCAACTTGAATTAGACAGAAGAAAGAAACATATTGTATAGGCATTATTGCTATTGATGAGAGCTCTTTTATACTCAGAGGTTGATAGGACCAGAAAAACTTCAGGTGACATGCTTATAAGCTTTGTCTCTTACTATTCACTAGCCAGCCATGGGTATTCATACATCCTGTAGCTTCTGTTTGAGTTACTTTTTATCAAACTTCCAGAAGATTTTATATCCCTGAAGGTCAAAGTCAATATTCTAAAGTGAACATTTTCTCAGCCACCTGAGTTCACTATGATCTGATTCTCTGAATTTGCATATTAGCTGTTGCCCATACCATTCATTTACTGGTGATTTTTAAAAATCAATTAATCTTTTTAAATTGAAGTATAGTTGATATTTGCGAACACCACTATGGATTCATTTGTGTCGTTCCTATATTATCTTGAATGCCTAAAACTGCAGAGATGTTCTTTTATTTTTCACAGGAGTGCACTCTATCTCTTTCAGGACTGCAAACACTGAGATTGTTGGGACTGGTCTTTATTTAGCTTAGAGTAGTTTCTGCTGTGTTGTAGCATGGTAGATACTAAAAAGCACTTGAATGAATGCATGAATGAAATGTTTAATTTTCCATCACTAAGGCTATGATAGTCTTATAGAAGGACATGCCCAGTTGCTCTTACATGGTTTGGTTCATCTATTTATTCTATATTGTAGCCAATAATAAATAAATGGTTGAATTCTTCCTCTCAGTAGGGTGTAATGATTCCCTGGGACAATTTCTCATTTGTCAGAATTGCATTTTGATAAAAGCACAAAGAGGGAGGTAAAAAAAAAATGGGCAAAAATCTGCTGATAAATTTAAAAATTTTCACTAAGAACACAGCAGTAAAACAGCTGAAGCTCAAATGTAGAGAGAATCATGTCTCCTGAAAATAAATATCCCCCAAGCTCATAAACACCAAGGCTAGTGGTCAGGAATGAACAGATGTTTATTGCCTCATGCACCCTCTGCTACTCTGGGATAATCTCTTAAATATCCCAAATCCAGTTTGAATTTAAATTAGATTCATATTTTCCTTCACGATTATTCCATTAAAAATATCATATGATTAGCCAATTAAATGGAGGAAAAAAATCAGTAGGAGAGCAATCCCCTTTAATATTTTCAATTAAGATGTAGTGTGGCCAATAAAAACGGCTTACATTTTCATTTTATGGGTACCTATGGAGAGCATTATGACACAAATGACTCAGAAGAAGGTAATCGTTTCAAAATATATTGTAGTGGAAGACTGTAAACAGTGCACTGTGTTAGCTTACAGGGGATGTGATGAAAATATAAAGTTTTTTTCAAAGGGGATTCATGTTTATTTTATAGTCTTTTAGGGTGCTTGTGCCTGCCAATTTGCAGCACATATTTCTAAAATGCCATGGACTGTTCTCTCATAGGGAAGGGTTGGAAGGTGAGGATATACCCATTAGGGGATAATATGTTTTTAAGGAGAAGAGAGTCATGTAGCAACTCCATCCTGTCTGCTGCCTGGATTTCAAATGGAACTTCACTAGGGCATACTATAAAGCCTTACTTCCTTATAGGACCATAAGGAGAAGGCCAAAAGGCTTGGGCTACAGGATGTCAAATGCAGCAAGGAGTATGGAAAATTTCTCCTAGCACAGCATCAGACATTTGAGATCTCTAACAACTGAAAGTTAGACTGAATTATTTTGTCTGATTTCTTGAGGTTTCCTTAATGGTTATAGTATGTTGTTGGTTTCTTTTTTCTTTCTTTTTTTTTTTTTTTTAAGATTTTACTTATTTATTTGACAGAGATCACAGGTAGGCAGAGAGGCAGGCAGAGGGGGGGGGGGAAGCAGGCTATCTGCTGAGCAGAGAGCCCGATGCTGGGGCTGCATTCCGAGACCCTGAGATCATGACCTTAGCCCAACGCAGAGGTTTAACCCACTGAGCCACCCAAGTGCCCCTGTTGTTGCTTTCTTAAACAAGTTTTTTTTGCTCATATGATTTCATTGTATTAGGCCAACAATGACAAAATTCTCATGGGCTAGGGAGAGTCCTCAATCCCCTGTATTAAAATTTTTTAAACTAGTTTGATTGAGAATTTGTATACTTGGTTTTGACTAGGAAAGAGTTTATCAAGACCTTATTGGCTAAGGATTGCTCCTTGCACATAGAGATTTAATAAATATTTACTTAATCTTCTATGTAAAAGCAAACTAATAATATTGATAACTCTTCTCAACAACCTGAAGCAGTAATGCAAAAAATCAAAGCACTTGGGGACTAAATACATGCTCCTAATAATAAAACTTTAATTAAAAAAACTCTTAAAAATAATTGTGCTTATAATGTGTCAGATCCTGTAATGATTATTTAATATATATCCCTCAGTCTTTATCATAATCCAATGAGATTGGTGTTATCATCAGACTCAACAAAGACCACATAGCTTGCAAGTGGCAGCAGTTTGAAGTATAATCAGTATCTAGGGCCATATTACTACATAGTTCATTTCATGGTTATATATACTTGATACTTGATACTGCTCTAAACACAGGAAATACTGGAATAAGCAGAGGTGATCAAGTCGATCATAATCCCTTCCCTCATTAAATTTACATTTTATCTTATTTTGTATATAATTAAAATTTATTTCCCAATCTACTTGATAAGGTTTCTACTATTTTTAAGTCTGATGAATAATTTAAAATGTGAGGCAGAATATTGAACCAAAGCCTTCTCCTTATTTGTAGCTCATGTTCACATAGAGTGAGCCTTTTGTTCTCTATTTTTGTGTTTAGCCAGTAATTACATAAACTACATCAACAATTAATTCATGTCCCTGACTTCTGGAATGAATCATATTTATTCTTTGCATACAAGAAAATCAATAATAACACTATGATTATTTTTGGCCACAGGCAAAAATGAAGTCTAGAAGTTTGTTGTTTTCATTACTTCACCCCTATACAACTAATTCTGATATCTTGATCCATCGTGGTTTTTGTTGTTGTTGTTGTTTTCAAATTGTATTATAAGAAGTATCTTACACATATTCATCTTAGCGGGAACATCACTCATTTCGGGAAAGTTTTAATTTTCGTTATGATCAGGTTTTTAGTGGAAGTATATCGCACTCTGAAAGTGAAATTTCAGGGCCCACACTGTGATTGAAAGACCTTTATAAGTCTGGATGTCTTCAGTGCTGTCCCTAACATTATATCACATACAATTAATGACACTACCCACACACATACAACTTTGATAAATGCTTGCTTTGCCTGTTTCCTTCCATCACTTCTCAGTTTACTCATCTGTAAAATTCGAACAAAAATATCTGTCTTTTAGAATACTCTACTTTGTAGATATTATAATATCTACATTATATACATATTATATCTATATTATAGATATATGCTATTCCTTATATATAAGCAATATTTATATTTGTGTCTGTGACAATACCAAGAGTGAACCCTAAAGTAAACTATGTACAATGCTAACAGTGAACCCTAAAGTAAACTATGGACTTTGGGTGATTATGATGTGCCAGTGTAGATTTGCCGTAGTAGATGTACCACTGTGCTGGGGAATGTTGATAGTGAGGAAGTCAGTCCATGTTTGGCAGCATAAGTTATATGGGAAATCTCAGTACCTTCATCTCGGTTTTGCCATGAACCTACTAACTAGTCTAAAAAATATGTCTTAAACAATAATTGTCAATTTTGAATGGGAATAAGCATGTAGAGCAAATCTAACTGTCATATACTCCTTTTGGAACAAAATTTTACAGACACATTAAAAATCTGTTTAAAGTTAAATATGCATTTATCACATAACTCAGCAATCCACTCTTAGATATTTATCTAAGTGAATTAAAAAGTATGTACTTTGAAGTTTATAGAAACTTTATTTATCATCACCAAAAACTGGAAGTAACTTGATCCTTATACAGGTAAATCCGTAAACGTTTGGTATACATCATTGCAGTGGAATACCACTCAGTTATTAAAAAAAAAAAAATGCACTAATGACTCACATGGCATCCATGAATCTTAAGCACATTTTGCTAATTGAAAGAAGTCAATTTTTTTTAAAAAGCTGAGTATCATGTGTTTTTGTTTTTGTTTTTAACTTAAGTAGCATTCTGTAAAGAGTGAAACTATAAGAAATTTATCAGTGGTTGCCAGTGTTTGCAGTAGGAGAATATATTGTCTATAAGGAATAGCATGAGGACCATTTGGGAGTAGGAGTTGAGCTCTATAGCACTATGATGATATATGAATGTCTATATGCATTTACCCAAGTCTATAGAACTGTGAACACAAATAATAAATTTTATATATTTTTTTAAGATTTATTTCTTTTGTTGTGGGGGGGAGGGCAGAGAGAGAGTAAGAGAGAAACTAAAGCAGACTCTGCAATGAGTTCCCAGTGCAGGGCTCTATCCCATGACCCTGAGATCATGACTTGAGCCAAAATCAAGAGTTAGATGCTTAACCAGCTGTGCCGCCCAGGTACCCCCGAAAATGATAAATTTTATAGTATGAAAGTCAAAAGAAGAGGTCGACCAAGATTTTGGGAGAACTCAAGATGGAATGCAGATTGTGACAACTCTGACAGTACTACAAATTAGTAAAATAATTGTCCTGGGGAGTACATAAGGAAGGAGCTGATCTAATAAATTTTGGGAAACAATTTGTTTTAATTTTTTAAAATTAAATAAGTTAAAGAAAGCAAAATGTGTTCATACTATTCATACATTTATAAATATTTCTATTTATAATATACATAGTATTTATATATTTATTATACATTTAAATATAAATAATATAAAATATTTTTTTCTTTTATTCTTTGAGGCATAGGTATTCTAGGAGTGTGTTGCTTACTTTCTAAGCAATAGATCAATGGCAGTTATCTTTTTTTTATTGATTTCTAGCCTAAATCCATTGCAGTAAGATATCAAATGATAACTCTGTTCAATTTTAAAAATATATTTATTGAGGGTTTGCTTTACAAAACAATGTATGATAAAGTTTTCTGTATACTCCAGGCACATTTGAGGCAAAGGCACATTCTGTCATTGTTTGGTGCAATATCTATATACGTCAGTTCAGACATGCTTGTTACTTGGTATTGTTCAAATCTCCTATATAATTCACTGATTTTTAACTCTTTGGTTTCTCTATTGAGTATTGAAAGAAGTGTGTTAAAATATCCTTTTATAGTCATGGATTTATTTCATCTTTTTTTGTACATTTTAATTTGCTTTATGTATTTTTACACTGTTACTAGGACATGGAAATTTAACGTTGTGATATCTTACTACTGGACTCACTCTAACCATTATGAATTTTTCCCTCGATAATTGCTTTGGTAGCATGTCACAAATATTTACATGTTGTATTTTCCTTTTAAATCAGATGTAAGTACTCAATTTTTCTTCTTTAATTTTTTTCTTTTACCCACAAGTTATCTTAAAGTATATTATTTAGTTTCCAAATATTTATGAATTTTCCAGAAATATTTCTATTAATTCCTAATTTAAGTCCATTGTGATTAGAGAATGACTTCATACTTTTAAAATCCGTTGAGAGGTTTATTTATTTTTACTGCCCCAGAATGTGGTCTATCTTGGAAAATGCTCTGCATGTGCTTAAAAAGAACACGTGTGTTCTGATGTTGTTGGTCAGCATGTTCTATAAATGTCAACTAAAATAACTTGACTAATATTCACATATCCTTATCTTTACAGATACTCTATCTATTCTATCAGTTATTGAGAGGGATATTAAAATATCCAAGTATAATTGTATATGTATCTATTTCTTTTTGATGTTCTTTTAGCTTTGTTTTGAAATTTTATTATTAGAAATTTTATTATTAGATACATAAACATTTAGGACTGTTGTATCCTCTGATTTGAGACCTTGTTGTCATTATGAAATGACCTTCTTTATACCTGATAACTTTTGTTTTTATTTGGTATTAACATAAGTACTCCAACTTTATTTTAATTAATGTCATGTTTTTAACATTCTTTACTTTTATTTTAATTTAGCAGTGTTTTACATTTAGAGTGTATTTCTAGCAGGCAGTGTATAGTTGGGTCTTAAACTGGTAATACCTTTAAATTATTTACAACTAGTGTGATTATATGGTTAGGTTTAAATGTCTCATCTTGTTATTGCTTGTTTACTACATTTATTATTTGTTCCCATTTTCTTCCCTTATTTGAATTTTTATTTTTTGATTTTACATAGTATCTTATTCTTTGGCTTCTTAGTTTGCCACTTTTATTTGACAGTTCCTTTAATATTTACGGTGTGCATTTTTAACTTATTACAGTCTCCCTTGTGGTGATCTTATGTCATTTCCCATAAAGTCTAAGAACTTTACAATTATAAATGTCTACATCTTACTCTCCATCCTTTGTATTATCAGACATTTTATTTTATATATCTATAAAATCTATAATAACTACAATTAACTTCTGCATTTGAAATAACTTCTGTATGATAATCCACATAGTAGATCCACACAGTGGAATGTGTTCTTTGTATAGACTTAATTGTGCTTCTGGTAAAATTTCCCTCCTTCCTAAAGGTCTTCCTTTAACATTTCTGATTGTGAGGTTCTGCTATTTATAAATAGTTTCAGTTTTTGTTTACTTGAATGAGTATTCATTAGCTTTCACTTTTTTTAAGCTTTCACTTTTAAGCAAAAATTTTACTGAATGTGGAACTCCAGATTGATAGGTTTTTTGTTTTAGTCCCTTTAGCACTTTAAAGATGTTACACTATGATCTTGTGACTTGCATTGTATCTGAGATATCCACTAACATCCTGTACTTTTTTGTATGTAATATTTCTTTTTACTTAATTCTTTTCAGATTTTCTCTTTGTTACTGATTTTGAGAAATTTGGTAATCAGTATAACTTTTTGTGTGTGAGAGTATGTGTGTGCTTGGTTTCATTGAGTTTGTTAAATATGCAGATTTATAATTTTAATTATATCTGGATACATTTTGACAATATAAAGTATTTTTTTTCTCCCTTCCTCTTCTCCTCTCATTTGTGGACTCAATTATGCATACAGTACATTTGAAGTTCTTTCCCATCTCAGTAATACTTTGTTTATTTTTATTCTTTTTTTTCATTTTTCATTTTTGATAGTTTCTATTGTAATATCTTCAGGTTCACTTATCCTTTTATCTACAGTATTTAGTTTTCTGTTAATCTCTTCCAATATTTTTTTTTTCTCAGCCTTTATCTCTAGGAGCCTGATTTTCATCTTTTTCAAGAAGATATCTTACCTATCTATACTTAACTTTTAAACATACATGGTACAATTATATTAATTGTTTCAATGTTTCTGCCAATTTTAATTTAGGTGAATTTTGATTGGTATTTCTTCTCACCATGGATCATAATTTCCTATTTTCTTATATGCCCAGTAATTTTTTATTGGATGCTAGCTACTATTAATTTTACCTTTTTGGATGCTGGATATTTTTGATTCCTTATATTTTGAAGCTCTCTTTTAGCACACAGTTAAGTTACTTGTACACAGTTTAGTTATTTCAGGCCTTACTTTTAAAGTGTTAAGTGGACCAGAGTTGTGTTTGATTCATAGTTAATCACTTACTCTTTCTGAGGCCAGACCATTTTGATTACGCTACATAACATGAATTATTCCAGTGTCATATGAATTAGGAAGTTTTCTAGTCAGGCTAGGGAGAATAGGCACTATGCCAAGCTCTGTGTTAATGTTATTTATGGTCTTCTAGTTCTTTTTGTCTTTCCTGGGACTCAGATAATTGGGACTTACATGCATACATTGTTCTATATCATGCTGAATACTCATATCTGAAGATGTTGGAATTTTTTCACTGATGAGATTCAGTTCTCAGGTACTCTATTCTATAAAATGTAGCTGCTTTGATCTTACTGGACTTTCACTCAAAGTGTCTATCTGGCTTTGTCTGGATTCCACCTTGCTGTACAGCAGCCTAGACATTCTTTTAAGGCAGTAATCTGGGGTAATCACAGGTCTCACTTTGTTTTTCTTCTTGTCTCTGAGGAATCACTATTCTCAATTTCTTGAGGTCTACTGTCTTAAAACCCGTTTTTCCCTAAATTTTGGGGTTTTGTTTTGTTGGTTGGGGGAGGAAAAGGAGAGCTTGGGTGGCAGGGTAATATAGCTATTGTTTCTCCATGTTGGCCAGAAGCAAAAGTGCAGATAACTGGGGTATTTTAATAGTTTCTAACTGATATAATTCTGTTGGAACACCAATACAATATTTCGTTTATTTTGGGGGCATTTCTAAAGTCATCTTTTAGGAAAGTGGCTTTTGTTTTTTATGTACTTAGGATGCTTTTGTTTCCTACTTAGAGTTCCTTATATATATCTCCATTCTTATTCTTTAAATCCTGATAATTTTAAAAGACATCCCTGAAACTGTCCCCGGATCCTTGAATATATTCTGGTTTATTTGGGGACCCTATGACTTTATACAATACATTTGATTTTATGGTCTTAAAGTTTCTTTAGTATTAACACTATGAGTTATATTTCTTTTCTACCATTCATAGCATTTAGCTCATGTTAGATGTGTAGTATATGCTCTGTAAATAAACAGGTAGTTTTACTTCCACTGAAAAATATAGATTAAGATTTATCATTAGACCAAATGACATTAAATGATATCTGGCTTATACTGCCTTAATTTAAAATTCTATGAAATTGCAAGACTTCTACTCTGATAAAATATATACAGTACTTAAAAAATTACAACCTTAAATAATAGTTCAGGAATATGTAAATGAAAAATGTCTCCTGGGGATTTCACATAAGGATGGGAGGCCTTATACCACATGACAGGCATACTTTATGATCTTGTCTTTCTTAGAGGAGAATATGAATCTAATTCTGAGTTTCTCAAGAGAAAAAAATATTGGCATTTAATTAACACCATAAGGCAGACAAACATAGCTCAAGTGATCTTTATCTCTGATGTTTGCCTTGGATGCTTTCAGGAATAGAAAGCTTTCAACAATTTCATGCTTTTGTAGTACCCCTTTAAGGTACCTTCAGGCATCATGCATATAAGCTACATGCATAATATGGCTTTATTTATGGGGACACTTGCTGGGGCTTGTAAGAAGCTGTTTTTCATATTATTATTCAAATATCAAAATGATTATACTGTGTTACTTATGTAAGCACCTCTGGGGGAATACACATTTCTTCTACGAAAAATAAAGTTCAAGTCATCCACATGGAAAATACTATAGTAACTCCTCCAATTGCCTTTATATACTTCTTTAGGATTTTCAGAAACTAGTTGACCTGACCCTGCAAGTACTTGTTCACCTTTTGACTTTGTTATTTTGGTACCATAAAAATAAAGTCCTAGGGGCGCCTCGGTGGCTCAGTAGGTTAAAGCCTCTGCCTTCAGTTCAGGTCATGATCCCAGGGTCCTGGGATTGAGCCCCACATTGGGCTCTCTGCTCAGCAGGGAGCCTGCTTCCTCCTCTCTCTGATTGCCTCTCTGCCTACTTGTAATCTCTGTCAAATAAATAAATAAATAATCTTAAAAAAATATAAAGTCCTAAAGTTAGAATCTTCAGTACAATATAGAAGAAATAACAGTTGCTAATTTGAGAGATATTCTAGGAAATATTTTTGATCTCTTGCTACGACCCAGGCTGTAATAAAAATCCAAGGGATAAAGCAGCCAACAAAACTTGAGATCATTTTATTAGAACTCACGGGAGACATAGAGTAAGCAGATAAATAAGTAAATGAACCTGAAAAATATCAGACAAAGATATTGAGAGAATTTTTGAAAGAGTGGCATTATATTGAATGCCATGTAGATGGGTCTAATTTCAATTGTGTTATTATCATATGTATTTCTGATGAGATGTTATTTAAACCAAAAACTTAATGGCCAGAAGTGAAATATGGAATGATAAAAGAAGACGTTTTTTATGTGAAGATAATAGTTCATTCAAAAACCTTAAGGTGATTTATTAGTTACAAAAGGCTACTTTTGCCATTATTAAACATATAGAAGATTACTTCTCAAGGTGCTTATTCATCAAGGGATGGCAAGTTTTCTACTTCATCAAGCCTGTTAGGATCTCAAGCTTAGACTTCACCTGAGTAAGGTCCCACTATATTTTGGCTGTGCCATGTGCAACACAAGACTTTTATGGTTGATAAGGCAAGGAAACAAAGACAAGAGTTGAGATTCATATATAGGTTTTTCACTAACTTAGCCTGGAAATGATATGCATTTCATTTTATTGGCCAGATCTTATCAAACATCCTGCTCAATTGAAAGGGGTAGCCATAGAAGTGAAACTTCACATGACTAGAGTCAGAGAAGAACTAGATATTGGTGAACCTGCTACTGCAGTAAGCAGATAAATAAATGAACCTGATTTCCCCTTATCCACAGCTTCACTCTGTGTGGTTTCAGTTTACCCAAGGTCATTTGCTGTCTGGGAGCAGATGATCCTCCTTCTGATGAATTGTCAGAAGGACCGTAGTAACCTAATGCTACCTCCAGAGCTTACATCATTCACCTCACTTCATTTCATCACTGGGATATTTTATCACCACAAGAAAAAGGGTGCATATAGTATAATAAAGTATTTTGAGAAAGAGAGAGAGGCCACATTTACCTAACTTTTATTACAGTATATTGTTTTAATCACTCCATTTTATTATTGTTGTTGTTAATCTCTTATATGCCTAATTTGTAAATTAAACTCCATCATAGGTAAAATATGTATAGAAAAAATGCAGTACATATAGAGTTTGTTACTATCTGTGGTTTCAGGCATCCACTGGGGATCTTGGAACATATCCCTCGTGGATATGGAGAGACTGCTCTATCTTTCTAGGTAGGAAATAGCTGGCAAATTTTACAGAACACAATAAAAGGGACAGTGCTAGAATGTAGAAATAAGGAGAAAGACCTGTGAGGTAAGATTAGAGATAGAGATCTGGATATTAAAGGATTTTCTAAGTCAATAATAACTTGTTAGGACTTTATACAAAGTGCAATTGAAAGCTGTTGCATGCTTTAAAATGGTCACATGATCTAATTTTCATCTTTAAAAGGTCTGTATGGATGGCATATGGAAAATGAGTATTAGGACAAGAAAGGAGGAAGCCAGTAGGAAGCAACTGAAATCTTTTAGAAAATGGGTTGATTTCAAAGTTAATAGTAAAGATTGAGAGAAGTGGCTTCACGTAAAATATTTTGGAGGTAGAGTTTACAGAATCTCCTAATGGTTTGGTTACAGAGAAAAGGATAATATTTAGATTTTTGTCTTGAGCTATGCCACAATGCCTATCTACTGAAATAAGGGAAAGATACATGTAGGGTACAGGTTTATAGTATAAATCTAAAGCCGTCTTTTGAGTATGTATGATAGATATATTAGAAGTCATTAAGGATATATCAAATAGATGCTCTTCCTGGTGATTCAGGAAGTCACTGAGAATGGACATATAGATCTTGGAGTCTTCAACATATAGATAGGATTTTTCAGCCATCAGCAGGAATTTACCTAAGGAGACCCAATGGGTGTTATGTAATAGGTTTATTGTTGATGTGAGCTAGAAAGAAAGCATCTGGATTCTTAATCTTAACTTTTCTTCCATTGTTAACATGTGTTTCTCTGGAACAAACTATATACATTTTCATGGTGACAAACAACATGGTAAAGTTTCCAAGGGAGTGAGCCTTAAAAATGGCCTGCCTTACTCTCTAATCAATACAAAACTGTTTTTAAGACAGCTGCTATTTTCTGGTGCAGAATGCATCTCAACATTTCCTGGCTGAGTGGTTCTGGAGGCTGCTTCATGATTGCATTTTATGTTACTTATTGAAGGTCCCACAATTGCTATGCCATCTTTCACAGCAAACCATGATTCTGTTGACTCTTTATTGGCAAAAGCATATGAACCAGAAAACCGGTTTTATGTAGGTATCCAAATTATCTTCCTTAGTTGTTTCTTCTTCTTCTTCTTCTTCTTCTTCTTCTTCTTCTTCTTCTTCTTCCTTTTAAAGTTTAATATTTTATTTATTTATTTTTAGAGAGAACAAACAACCAAATGCAAGTGGAGGGAGGAGCAGAGGAAGAGGGATAAGCACACTCCATGATGAGTGTGGAGCCCCAGTTGAGGCTTGCTCTCATAACCCTGAGATCACAACCTAAGCCAAAATCAAGAGTTGGGGACACTTAACCAACTAAGCATGCAGCACCCCCAAATTATCTTGCTTAGTTTAATTAAGGAACTAACCAAGTACTTATGTTAGGAAGTCTTTAAAATCTTTACTTAATCCAAATCCCATTTTTCAGAGACAAACTCAAGTCTAAAGTTCAGTGAAACCTCTCCATGATGATATCTTTATATTCCATTTTAGTTTGAAAATATGTAAAGTTTAAATTATTAATTTAAAGTTTTGCTTATAAATGCTTCACCTTTTCTAGTAAATTATTAAAACTGTAACTTCTATTTTAGGTTCTTCTTTGAATTTCCTTAAAAAATTTAGCCCAGCTTAGAGAACATAGGAGTTGTTCAATGAATTGTTTTCTGCATATGTTTTTTGTGCATGAATGTGTGTATGTATTGTGCATATATGAGGGTAGGAGAGAGAGGGCAGATGTCAAAATATTAATGAGTTCATTTTTGAAACAGGGTATGTGATTTAATAATAAATGTATTTTTGAACAATTTGAAACCATAGAAATATCATAATAATTATATTTTAAATAGCTCTAAATATTTTGAAATTTCTGCATGGATCTATAAATCATGCTATTATTAAATTGAATCTTATATAACCATTTTTAGGATCAAAATCAGCCATATACTGACAATTTCAAATAGCTTAATCTAGTTTATTTAAATTTTCATGTATTGATTGCCCATAACATATTGTGAGCATGTTTTATGTTTATAAATGGTTCTCATGTATGATTTTAATTGACTGTTCAGCAATCCCT
Source organism: Mustela nigripes (assembly GCF_022355385.1). Lineage (NCBI taxonomy): Eukaryota > Metazoa > Chordata > Mammalia > Carnivora > Mustelidae > Mustela > Mustela nigripes. The sequence goes on from NC_081564.1 coordinate 58,146,903, forward strand.
TATTTAAATATCAGTTTATTCAGTACTTCAATATTGCTCATTTTTCCCTTTTATTGTTAATAAATACAAAATTTGTGATTTTTTTACATTAATCCTTGTGTATATGTGTTTCTGTTATTTTTTATAATCCTGACAAGGAATCACTAGTTTGAAGGATATCATCTTCTATAAATATCTTGATTCATCCTGATAAGGACATCTTAAAATAGTATCTTCCATTGGAAGGGGATGAAGTAGTCTTGGGAGGCATTTCCATATTGTATTAGGCATTTCCATTTGTTCCTGAGATATCTACACCATTTACTATTTTTTTATTTGTAAACTTAAGAGTTTTCTCACTAATTCTTAAAAATCTCAACTTATGAAAGATATTAACTTTTTCTCAATTATATTAAAATATTTCTAATTTTTTTCCTTTATCCCTTAAATCTTTTGTCAAATTTTAAAGTACAAAAAAAATTTGAAGTGGTAAAACACAATATTTTCCTCTAAGTATCTTTTTGTTCTTAACACTTGTCAATCTTAAAATCAGTTTTCACCTGAAATTAAAGTGTTTATTTTTCATATAATTTTGTGATGTTTTTAGCTCACTAATCTACCACAAATTTGCTTTCTAATATAGTATGAGCTAAGACTAACTTGACTTTTTAATTGAACACTTCCTTGATTTTTAAATTCTGTTTCTCAGTTATAGGGAATGTTAACCTTTATTGTATATTATGGTATACACACATAAATACATACATGTCTGTTTCAGATAAAACACTTACATTCTACATTATTTTTTTATTATTTTTATTTCATTTATTATGTCAATAGAAAATTCAGAGGGCTTTACTTGATATGAATATTAGTGAGTGGGAAAGAAACTGTTCATAAACAGGGATACTTCACACTTGAAACGGGTAAGAAGCTAAGAGGCATGATGTCACAGTATGACTTATAAAGTGAAAATAAGGACATGTTTAACCTTTATAATGATTGCTTAATACAGTGGTGTTTCCAGATGGCAGGGGGTTGCCTAAAAGTGATTTTCTTATGCCATAGGAAAATGATTTAAATTTCATTTTTGATTATCAGAACCATTTACAAGTTCAGTTTTGCTCATGTTAATGAAATAAACTCAAAGAAGTTTTGCTTACTTGGCTTCACTGGTTTTGTCTGCTCAGGGGATCTTTAAACCTGATTTTCATTTTATTTTATTTCAATAATTATGACCCATTTGGTGTCCCAAATATTCACATTATTAGTTCTTAAAGATAATTATTTTATACTTATTTTTAGAAAATTTCAAAGTCAATCTATCAAAATCAACCCCAAATTTACTATTGCTACTCTTGTTCTATCACCTTAAATAACTAAGTAAATAAACATATTAATCCTATAACTATTAGGATGAGTTATACATTTATTTCAGAAGACGGCCTTAATTACAATGTAAATTATACTAAGTGTTTTGCAAAACATTTGTTTCACAACATTGTTAAATGTTTTAGCTGTTTGTTTATGATACATAGACATACATACAGAGACATGTCTCTCTTTAGTGAGACACTAAATTATATTATTAATTTTATACTTATTTATGTATATGCTACTTTATTTTTTATATACCAAATATATATAAATATATAGAAATATATGCAATGATAATCTGTCTCCTGTTTTTCACTAAATATTACCTTTAACAAATAGTTTATGTTTTATTGAACTGATCAAAATTTCTTGAAAGAGATTTTATGGTAGTGATCACAAATTTATTGAGAATTTTAGTATTGCATGATTGCTTTTAAGTCTGTAACAAATTTATATATATTATATTGCATTGTGAACACACATATTTTTATTTACAAGTATTTATATACTATTCAGAATAATAGTGTGTTTTTGAAATCTGGTTGTGTCATATTTCTCCTAGTTACCCTTTTTGTACAATATGCTTATAGACTTTCTCATGATTAAGGTATATAATTCCCAATACTAAATCACAATTCTGCGATAAGGATCCTTTCTTTAGAATGACTCAACTGATATAATGTTAAAATTAAACTATTTATTTAAGATTTTTCTATTTTAAAGACAAATTATCATTTGTAATATACATTTCAAAATTATTTGGAAAGTTTGGGATTTTCTTGTCTTCTCAAATTATAGCTTGTGGAAACTATCTGCTATTCACCTTTTCTATTCCTGTGGTAATTTATTTTTATATTTTCCCAGAAAATCATGTATTTAAAAAAAATCAAATTTTTAGCAAGTGCATTATGAAGTACACATACATGTAGTTTTACAGAACCGTTTTAAACTCCATGTCTTATGGGGTTCCTGGGTGGCTCAGTCAGATAAGCATCTGCCTTTGGCTGAGGTCATGATCCCAGGGTGCTGGGATAGAGCTCTGTGTAGAGCTCCCTACTCAGCAGGGAGTCTACTTCCCTTTCTCCCCTGCCCTTTTCCTTATTCCCCTGCCCCCTGCTCATGGTTTCTCTCTCTCTTTCTCAAATAAAAAATAAAATATTAAAAAAAAATTCCATGTCTTAGATATTTTTCTTTTTATCTTACATTAAAGTATAATTTTGTGTATTTTTTTATTTTAAATAAGAGGTTTTTGAATTTAATTTTTTTATATAATTTTTTATTTTTTATAAACATATATTTTTATCCCCAGGGGTACAGGTCTGTGAATCACCAGGTTTACACACTACACAGCACTCACCAAAGCACATACCCTCCCCAATGTCCATAATCCCACCCCCTTCTCCCAAACCCCCTCCCCCCAGCAACCCAGAACTAATTCCTATTCTCCTAAAACTGTTCCAAAAAATAGAAATGGAAGGAAAACTTCCAAACTCATTTTATGAGGCCAGCATCACCTTGATCCCCAAACCAGACAAGGATCCCACCAAAAAAGAGAGCTATAGACCAATATCCTTGATGAACACAGATGCAAAAATACTCAACAAAATACTAGCCAATAGGATTCAACAGTACATTAAAAAGATTATTCACCACGACCAAGTGGGATTTATTCCAGGGCTGCAAGGTTGGTTCAACATCCGCAAATCAGTCAATGTGATACAACACATCAATAAAAGAAAGAACAAGAACCATATGATACTCTCAATAGATGCTGAAAAAGCATTTGACAAAGTACAGCATCCCTTCCTGATCAAAACTCTTCAAAGTGTAGGGATAGAGGGCACATACCTCAATATCATCAAAGCCATCTATGAAAAACCCACCGCAAATATCATTCTCAATGGAGAAAAACTGAAAGCTTTTCCGCTAAGGTCAGGAACACGGCAGGGATGTCCATTATCACCACTGCTATTCAACATCGTACTAGAGGTCCTAGCCTCAGCAATCAGACAACAAAAGGAAATTAAAGGCATCCAAATCGGCAAAGAAGAAGTCAAATTATCACTCTTCGCAGATGATATGATACTATATGTGGAAAACCCAAAAGACTGCACTCCAAAACTGCTAGAACTTATACAGGAATTCAGTAAAGTGTCAGGATATAAAATCAATGCACAGAAATCAGTTGCATTTCTCTACACCAACAGCAAGACAGAAGAAAGAGATATTAAGGAGTCAATCCCATTTACAATTGCATCCAAAACCATAAGATACCTAGGAATAAACCTAACCAAAGAGACACAGAATCTATACTCAGAAAACTATAAAGTACTCATGAAAGAAATTGAGGAAGACACAAAGAAATGGAAAAATGTTCCATGCTCCTGGATTGGAAGAATAAATATTGTGAAAATGTCTATGCTACCTAAAGCAATCTACACATTTAATGCAATTCCTATCAAAGTACCATCCATCTTTTTTGAATTTAATTTACATAATCTCTGTTTTAACTTTACATATTCATTCATTATTTTATTTCATTTTTCCTGTATATTGCATTGTCCTTATGTAGCTATTATTTTACAAACTGCCTGGTATAAAAATATATTTCAGTACTTTTTCAGTTTTGAATATGAAAATATGTGAAGCTATAAATATACTTTGACAAAACCCTATGCATTTTGATCTATGTTTATTTTCAGGTTTTATTTTTTTTTTTACATTTAAAAATTAGTAATATTTGTTACGTACTTTATTTGGACTATGTTCTGGGTTTTGTTGTGTGTGCTCAATGTACTTTAATCAGTCAATAATCCCATTTTAGAGATAAGAGACTTTAGATGAAGAAAAGATACATAACTCTCCGAGGTTATAACTAGAAGTGATATGCTTGGAATTTTAAGTTAAGCAGTTTACATGTACTTACCCAGAATCCTCTCTTTCAGAAAAAAACCATTCACCCAGGAGTAATTGTTACTTTGTTTATTTTTTTGTTTGTCCATTATTTATTTATTGCAAATTATGCAGAATTTAAAATGAATGCATTTTAAGCATGCTGTTTGATGAATTTTGACAAATGCATAAACAAGTGTAACCACCAACTCAATCAACCATAATGGAAAAATGGAAATTTCTATCAACCCAGATAGAAGACTTGAACACTTTTCAGACAATTCACATCCTTCAAACACTATGCTGATCTATATCAGCATAGAATTTTATCTTTTCTAAGACTTTACATAACTATATTTTTTTGTGTTTGGCTTCCTTAGCTGAACTAAAAAATTGACATTCCTACATTTGTTTGCATTTAGCTGCAGTTATTTATTTATTTATTTTTTAAACTTCTGAACTTCAGCAAAAGCATTCTCTTTCAGGACATAAGTTTTCATTTTTCTTGGGTAGCTGTCTAAGAGCAGAATTGTTGCATTGCAGGTCTATTTTGAACTTTATCAAAATACCTGATTTCCAGAGTGGTTGCTGCATTTGTAACTTACACCGAAAAATTATTGTTCTGTTTCTTCAAGAAATATTTGATAATGAGATTTCAGTATTTATCAGTACTAGTGGCTATGAAGTGGTATTTTATAGTTTGAATTTGCTATTTTCCAATATCTAGCAATGGCAATCTGTTTAAATGTGCTTGTTGATTATTATTTTGTCTTACTTTGTGAAGTCCTAAGTGTTTTGCATTTTTGGATTGTTATCTTTTTATTGATCTGTAGAAGTAATCAATGGTATTCTGATAGAGTCCATCAGATATACTTAGGGAAATATTTTTTCTCAATCTGGTTCATAGTTTTGTTCTTTTTTCAATGATTTATTTGGAAAAGCAGATGCATTTAGTTATAATATAGTCTAGTCTGTTTTTTCCTTTTATTCTTAGTCATTTTTTGTCTTATTGGAAAAAATCTTTTTATCATAATATTTTCTTTTTTAAAAAAATATTTTATTTATTTGACAGACAGAGATCACAAGCAGGCAGAGAAGCAGGCAGAGAGAGAGGAGGAAGCAGGCTCCCTGCTGAGCAGAGAGCCCGATGCGGGGCTCCATCTCAGGACCCTGGGATCATGACCTGAGCCGAAGACAGAGGCTTTAACCCACTGAGCCACCCAGGTGCCCCTACATAATATTTTCTTATACTTTATTTCTTATCCTTTAGCTTTTGTGTATGATGTCAGGTAGAAGGTTGAACGTTTTTTGTTTTGTTTTTGTTTTTTCTTTCTTTCATTCAGATACTCAATTTTTCCAGCATCCTGTGTTGAAACTCTTTTTCTTTCCAGGTACTTGCCTTGATACCCTTCTCAAAAATTAACAAAGTCTGGACAAATAAAGACATGGATTAGTTTGAAAATCTTTTGTTGAGATTAATTGTATTCATGAGATTTATTGCTGTTAAAAATAATTTTCTTATAATACACTTTACAGATTTTTAGTAATTTTTGCATTTTCATTTCTCATCTTGGAGGTCTTTATTTTCTCTGTTCTATTCTTTTTCATTCTTCCTGGTTTTATCAATTTTCTTAATATATATGAAAATTATTTGGCTTTAGTTGCTTTTCCTTCATGCTTTTCCATATTCTGTTATACTGACTTTTTTCTTCTTATTTTTATTATTTGTGATCTTCTACTTACTTCAGGTTTATTTTTGCAAAATTTTCTCGATTTTCAGGTTGGAAGTTTAGATTATTAATTGTAAAACCTCCTTCTATTCTAGTAAAAGCATTTTAAAATATAAATCTCTAATAACTGCTTTAACTGCATCCCTCAAATGATACTATGCTGTTTTATTATTACTCATATTATCCATATTCATATGTTCATATTACTCATATTCATAATTATTCATATTCATATTTTAAATTTTTTCATAGTAATTTATTCTCTGACCCATAGTTATTATTGCTATATTTAAAAATATTTGTTAACATAAGCCATACTGCCTATGACTTCATTATTTTGAAATTGTTGAGATTTCTTTTATGGCCCAGTATATGTTATACGTCAGTTAAATCTTTTTTTCCTGCACTTAAGAGGTTGTGTGTTTGCATTGTTAGTGTTGCATAAATATCAATTGGGTAGAATTTTTTTACATATTTCTCCTCGTATATTCTATAGTCTTATTGGATGTTTGTGTTATCAATTACTGACAAAGGTGTATTAAGTATTAAAAACCAAAATTCTAATATGCCTCCTTATGCCTTTAGTTCTGTCAACATTTTCTGTTATAAAATAATCTCCCCTTATTTTGCATAATGTGTATATATATAATATACATATTATTTTTGCCTTATTGCCCTGAATAGGACTCAAATTCAATGCTTTGTAGAAATTCTGTCAGACATCCTCATCTCCTTCAGTCTTAAATAGAAAACATTCATTCTTTTACCAAGTATTTTACTGCTTGATATTCTTTGACCAGTTTTGTGGAATTTTACTCTATATACTCATGTCTTTCTTCTTAGCAAAAACTCAAGGGTATCTATCTCCTGGTGATTTCTGGTCTTTCTTTGAGTAGACCATCCTTTCTGTATTTCTTCTCCACAATTTGCAACTGCCTTAGTCTCCCTGAACTCCAATCTCCATCTCCTTAACTCAGCAGTCACTAGGTTCAGTGTGAGTCCTTTCTCCTATTGCAAGTGTTGTGGGTTCCTCCGTGGTTTGGAAATTTCCTCCACAGAGAAAGCTGAGGTGACCACTGAGCTCACCTCATTTGTTTTCCTTCACCTGTGATCTCAGTACCATGGTTGCCTGTCATCTAATACTTAAAAGTAATTCCATACATTTTGTCCAGTTTGTCAGCTGTTTTATAGTTGGGTAATCAAGGCCAGTACTTTTTACTGTGTCATGTCTAAAAATCTTTTTAATTTTTTTAAATTACTATATTAAATTATTTCCACACTGAATATTTGTTGCATTTACTTTATGTATCTAATGCTGATAGATATATTTTGGAGGCTTTATAAACAATATGAGTTTCTCAGTAGCTTCTATTTTAGATGGTTAATTATACATACATAGTTAATAAATGAATTGGTATGGAAAATTGTGTGACTCTTCTGTATGAAGGCTATATATATATATATGTTGGAAGTAAACTTTATTGCTCTTTGAAGAAACTTACATTAATTTTACTTTGTCTAAAAAAAGAATATTCCCACTTTAATCTTACAATCTTCTTCAATACTGCCCAATGAATATTATTCATTTAATTTATTTTTATTCATTCTTTCATCTCTTTAAAAATGTTTCTTCGTAGCCTTAATTTTTCCTCCAATTTAAGATTTGGTATTTTTGTAAGTAGATTTTAGTAATATGTATTTATTTAGATAATTAGTCTGTTTGATCTTATTTGTGACTGTATTCCTAAATATTCTGTTTATTTATGATCTATTACTCTTTTGTAGTATTTGGTCAGTTTTTACATTTTCTCTATATACATATTTTTAAAATTAAATTCATAGCCATTAAAAATGATAAAGTAGGTACTATTTACATTTAATTTACTGAAGCTTTATGAATTTAAATAACACAAAAGCCTGGAAATGACATGAGGTTTATTAAACCCCAAAGCCCATTCTCTTAAGCAATATATTAAACTTTTCTGTCAGTGGTCTCCTGTTTCATTTCTATTTATCATCTTTGCATTCATCCCATTTACTTTCCATATCAGGTTACCATGCCTTAATCCATTCTGTCCATGAGGTTTTTTCCTATATTTAATACCTTTATAAAATACATTATGTGCTATTATGAAGACATACAGAGACCAAAATTTCTTTGATAATTTTAATAAATAAGAGATAAGCTTTTATTTTGAGATTTCAGATGGATAATTTCTTTCTTAACAGAGTCTATGGGGAACTTTAAAGAAGTATAAGTCATGATAAGTTCTCTAGGAATTTATCTATGGTCTAGGAATTTGTTTTTTTAGTGTCTTCTCACCTTATACCCAATAGCTAAAAACAGCATGCCACAATCCTGATTAGGACTCAATATTTTTTTAATAAGTACATGAAATTAGAAAAATACAGATTTTGTGTCTGTCAGTATATAGAATGTGTGAACACTTTTTTTTTTCTTTTTAATTTCACATTGTCCATTTTGATTCTGGCTTAAACTTTCTGTTAGAGTTATAGCAGGTCCAATTGTTTGTGTGAAATCTTCTTTCAACTAGTGTATTTGATGGTTTGAGGGATTTAAACACATGCCCTGGGGTTTTAACCCTTTGTATAGCAAACAAAAACTACAAACCTAATAATGCTGGGCTACCAGAACTCTTCCTTCCCTCTCCATTGCTATTGAAGTGGACACGTTTTATATTTACCCACATCTTAATCTGCCAGGCTTCCATAAATGAATAGCAGCCATGTTCACTACATGGGGTTTGAGTTAACCTCATTTTGCCCATGCCCCTACCAGAGAATCTGTGACACAGGCCTACCCAATCTCACTGAATAGTTTCAAAGATGAGAACATTAGCCATTCAGAACAGAAGTCTCCACAGTCTTGTGTTCTACCAATTTGAAAAATATTTTGCTTTCTCAAATGTTGCCAACATGGTAGTATGAATTTGAAACCACCAGTGACATTCTTTGTAACCATTTAGAGAAAGCCTGCATGGGAATGAAATGAATATATTGGAATATAGTTCTGAGAGAGGAAAGTGTGCCAGTTACAGAAAGAGAAAGACCCTAAACACTGAACATCCCTGAATCTGGAACCATTCCAGATAATTTAATTATATAAGGTGGGATGGGGTGGGGCTGGGTGGCAAATATTTTTTCTATAAATGACCAGATAATAAATATTTTAGGTGTTAAGGGCGAGATAGTCTCTGTCTCAATTACTGAGTTCAGCTGTTATAGTGTGAACACACTAATAGTCAGTACATAAAGGAATGATTGTGACTTTGTTTCAGGAAAACTTTATTTATAAAAATAGACAGTGGCTATAGGCCATAGTTTGCTGACCCTTGCTATAAAATAATAAACTTTGTCTCTTTTTTTTCTTTAGTGAGAATTGGATATATGCCATTTGCTGTCATAAGATGTTTGACTTAAAGAAAAACTTTCAGTGTCTTCTTCGTGGAAAATATCCCTTCCATGACATACTCTTCCCAGTCATTCACCCCACCTTTTCTGCCCTATCTGCTACTCTTCTCCAAAAAAATGCAGTATTAAAAATGGGCATGAGATAAAAATGATATTATGGTTTAGGGAGGGGACATTTAAATTTGTCCATTTTAAAAAAGCAATAGCCTGGCAGTGAATGGAAGCTGCTTTGTTCTCTTACTGTTACATTTCCTGTTTTTTGGGGAGAAATACTTTCTCCCTCATATTATTTCCAGGGGAATAGTCTGCTCCCTTAAGAAAGTGAACAAAAGGAGAGCCACCTATTATTTTCTCAACCCAACTCAGTTGCCTTTATGTTTAATGTCAGATCTTCTCAGATAATAGTTGAATTGGGGGGGGTGAGTTTTTAATGCTTTTCTTACTTTAAAAGTGTTTTAGCAGACAGCATAAACTATCTGTAGTCAGAGCTGCTGGCCCAATGCTGTTTTGGACCAGGACAGTATTCAATATAATGAAATGAACACTACAAAGCTTCAGGGCATTATTTTTAGTCTGAAGTTATGGAAAATAAAAAAGAGAGAAAAGAGCAAACTCTGGCAGTAATTAAACTTTCCCAGAAGCGTCTGGGTTCCCCAAACTCTGAGCAAACATATTAGAAAAGATCTGATTCAGAAACAGGTGCCAGGCCCAGTAATTCAGGAGCATATGCATTATCTCAACCAGGGGAATAGAAATAAAAGAAGAAGCATTAATCAGAACTCTAATCAGTGAGTGATACAATAAGGTTGATCTCACCTTATTTAGTTAGAAAAGCTCACATTGAGGCAATATGCAGGTAGTCACCATTTTCATACTGATTATATCAGGAAAAATGAGGGTAATGATTCAGATTTGGCAGCTGTGGTGTTCTCTTGTAAGAGAAACTAATAAAGGGACACTAAATCTTGATATACTTATCACATTTGGGCTGTCAGGAGTATATAATCTTCTTCAAAGTTTCTTGGATTTGTTCAGTGCAGCATATTTCATCAAGAAGCAAAGTTCCCCTCACCCCACCTTTTACAGGATCGCCTAAAGGAACAAACTTACATCTTTCAAGAAAAGCAACAGGTCGTTGCTTTGTAGACAATGTATTTATTAAAGGCTTTAAAAACAAAAAACTACTCAGACACAGACACATCACCTACTCACTGATAGATCCCAGTTTAAGTTACTTGGGGACAAAGCAGCTTCATATTTATGAAAATGTTTGCAGAACATACATTTATATGTAAAAGTATGTATTTTTAACCCATTATCCACTCTCACTTTTATTCCGAGATTACATTGAGAAAGGCCAGTGAACAGATAGTAAATAATACTTGATCTAAAGTGCAATACAGAGATAAATGTGTGCAAGTATGTGTGTGCCCACATATGTGTTCAGAAAAATTTGAATATACAGCCGAAGTTGATGTACACAAATATAAGCAGTTTTACATTTTGTGGAGTTGGCTCAGTTTACCAAGGACTGGACATGGCAAACCATGATGACAAGTGCAGGAGTATTTATTGTCACTGTTGATGCACTTGTGAAGTGATTGATTGGGTGGCTAATGGTCTGTCTTCCTAACAACACAAATAGAATGCAGTAACTTGGTGTCCTTTTTTTTTTTTTTTTTTTTTTTTTTTTTTGCATTGTCCTTGTGTCTCTTTCAGGACATCTTTTTGATGTGGAACGTCTCACTATGTAAGAGTTGTTAGGTCACTACAGATGGTATCTTTGGAGTAAACTTTTTCACTAGAAACCCTAGACATTGTGTAATGCAGTTCCTCTAAGGTGTCCAGTGGTCCTTGGCCCTCTATGCCATCAAATTCCTTTGTGGGACTCTTTGTTTTCTTGTATTTGAAGTGAAAGATAATCTGCAGTTCTCTTTTTCTTAAAAATTATGTGTTGTTTTCATCAGGACTTATATTTCTTTGAGTTCTTCCCAATCCATATATTACTCGATGAGTGTCTTGCTTTTGAAGGCCCTTTAAAATGTTTCAGAATTTTTTTATATCTGTATATGAATGTGTGACTAGTGACTATCTTCATGAAAATATGTGTATTTTATATATACTATTTAAAAATAAATTCTTAAAGATAAAGACTTTGAAAGTTGGAAGGAATCTACCGAGTATTAGTATGATCTTCTGAACAGATACTGTGTAGAGTATGGGAAAAAGTACTAAATCAATAAACTTAGCTTTGAGCTTTACCATTTTCCCACCAACGGCTTCAACAACAGAACTATATACCTGAATCCAAGTTTTTACACCTGAAAATGGAGGACAATATCTATGATATCTACTGCACTAGATTATTGTAAACATAAATCAGATGATAATTTTTCATAACATGTAATGGATTATAAAAATTTGCATTGGAATAACGAATTTTGCTCACTGAGCTCACTTCATTTGCCATCTTGCTATTTTACAAAAGTCCCAAGAACACTTTTAGAGTCTTGAAGAGTGTTGTTTATTGGTTCATTTGTTGTTATTATTTGTTTGTTTGTTTGTTTGTTTATTGCAAAATACTCTTCTCAGATATCTGCTCACTTGCTCCAGGTTTCTGTAGAAAGTTGTCCCAACTTACCTAAGATTATGTCCTTTTTCCTATCTTCACTAAACTCCATTCCCTTGTCATGCTTTATTTTCATTTCTATCCTATTTATCCCATCCTATCCTATTTATTTCCTTCTTTCCTATTTACCATCACCTGATATATTATATATTTGTGTTCCTACATGTATTTCGTCTCCCTGAACTTGAGTTTCCTTTGCTTATTACTATAACTCCTAGTCTACAGTAATGAATTTCATTAATGGACATTTAATAAATATGTCTGTTAGATACAATGTAATATATTCATAATATTGTGAAAGTAATCATAATCCAAAAGGGTCACTGTAGCACAAAAAATTAAAACTTCAGTTTTATTACTGTGGATAAAAATCTAGTTTTATGCCCAGTGGAGCCTACAAACACTCCATCAAAGTGCTTGCTCCAGCAACATGTAGGGTTGCCTTAAATCCATAGATGTTTGATTTCTTTCCTTATTTATTAATTTTCAAAGAGTTGATTCATTCGTCAGAGAGAGAGAGGGAGAGATTGCTTGCTCATGGGGAACAACAGGCAGAGGCAGAGAGAAAAGCAGTCTCTCAGCAGAGCAGGGAACCCTGATGCAGGTCTTGGGATCAGAACCTGAGCCACAGGCAGATGCTCAGCCAACTGAGCTACCCAGGCGTCCTGATGTCTTTTCTTTAGTAGCAATGCATACCTATGTTCCTTCTAGAACTCTTGGTTTGAGAAAAATCTTTCAAATGTCTAAGGAAAATTTATGGTATATAGTGTAGCTTCCAACAGATTCACACAAATCTTCAAATTATATAAGATATTTATTAGTTTCCCTTTCTCCGCATCCTCGCCAGCATCTGTCATTTCCTGACTTGTTGATTTTAGCCATTCTGACTGGTGTGAGGTGATATCTCATTGTGGTTTTGATTTGTATTTCCCTGATGCCGAGTGATATGGAGCACTTTTTCATGTGTCTGTTGGCCATCTGGATGTCTTCTTTGCAGAAATGTCTGTTCTAAGTGACTCTTAATCTCACAACAAACTGAGGGTTGCCGGGGGGAGGGGGTTTGGGAGAAGGGGGTGGGATTATGGACATTGGGGAGGGTATGTGATTTGGTGAGTGCTGTGAAGTGTGTAAACCTGGTGATTCACAGACCTGTACCCCTGGGGATAAAAATATATGTTTATAAAAAATAAAAAATTAAAAAAATAAATAAATAAATAAATAAATTGGGAACAGTAAAAAAAAAAAAAAAAAAAAAAAGATATTTATTAGTTTCAACCAGTAGATGAGTCATAAGCATCAGTAGAGATGTGTCTGAGTTTATAGTGCTTTCAGTATATAAGCCATTCTTATGGAGTCATAGTCTCATGTTGTTCTGTGTTTGCCAATACCATCTCCCCAGTGCCCAGATGAGAAAGAGAACTCAACCCACTGCTCTTATGGTGAAAATGAAACATGTATCATTAATCTCTGTGTTTGATCACTAAACTTTCTTTGTCTGGTTTAGCATTATAGTGTCTGCAGAACTGGAAACATTGGTATAAAAACAGCACTGTTTATACTTTCACTTCTTAAAGAATCTCATTAACTTTCTTCTTGATAATTTGCAATGTGGGAAAAAATAGAGAAATCAACTGTTTGTTCAAATTTAGGAAAGAAGGAGATACTGTGATTACTCTCTCCATTGCTGAATTGAATGGCATAACAAGGCAGGGTAAAGATTTTACCATAAGTTAGATATATAAGTAATATCCAAAGAACACAATGAAGCATGAGAATGATACAGCTCTATCAGTTTTTCTTGTTATTATTGTTGTTATTGGGTAGCATGCAGAGTTGGTCTCATTTTTATTGAATTATTCCCCAACATATATTTGAAATGAGGATAAGGACCCATGGTGTCCCCTCTTTTCAAGAGAATGTGAATGAGGGTGACATGGCATCCAGAGCAATCAGAGTGGCAGATGCTGTGTGTATATTTATGCACACTGAGTGTGTGCTAAATGTGGTTGAAACAGACTTTGTGAATAACATAGTAAAGAATAGTTTTCTAAAGTTTAACTTGGAAATTAGGCTTAAAAGAAAAGAAGACTGTTGTTCTTCTTGGGGGATAGGTTCATCTTGTAATGTTGTGTTTACTGGTTTATGTGGAAAAGGGCCATGCTCATGGCTTCTGAAATCTTAACACAAAAATCAGTATCCTTCAGTCTTTTATTTCAATAAAGGTCTTTAGAAGTGTGCCTAGTAATGTTGGAAATGTATCATGAAAGACAGGGTCACTTTACCTCTGACACTGTCATCAGCTAGAAGTATTAACAAAATAATAAAGCTAAAAGTACTATATGTGGTATTTCAATATTTATGATATTTATCATCTCTAACCACAGAGTTTATCTCTATTATCTATTATCAGATTCTATTATCAGAGTAAAGACACAATCAGGGATTAAATATTTTTAAAATGTTAGAATGCTAAGTAATGTTAGGAACAACCAATATTTATACTGATCCACTTTTAAGTCATTTGAATTTTCTTACTTCATTCTTCCTTACAATATCCCTAGGAGACAACACTCCTTTTTCTATGATGAGCAGAATCCTTCCCCTGTGACAGCTAGAGAAACAGAGGCACACAGAAGGGAAAGAAAATTATACTGAGACAATACAGAAACTGAGCCAAATAGTAATATGAAAGTTTTAATGTATTTCATAGGCAAGGTTGTTATGCATGCTTACAACTCACCCAATTTTTTTTTCCTACATTCTGAGCTGGCCTGCTACATTTTAAGAGATAGATTTGAGGAGGCTGTTGTTTTTAATACAGTTTTGTTTTGTTTGATACTTATGTGTTTAATCATTATTGCTGCTGGCTATTGTTCCTTTTCATGTATTTTAATACTTTAATCAATGGGAATTTTATTGGTACTTGTACCCTAAGGCTATTGAAAGTGGAGGGTGCAATTTTATAAATATACAATTGAAATAAGGCAAAATAAAACAGATGGGCATGGAGACCACGTGGGTAATAAAGTGGTAAAGTTCTTCAGGGGCTAAGTAAAGAGGTAGGGTTCTTTCCAGATGAGTGTTTGTACTAGGATTCCCTGAGTTAAAGAAGTTGGCTCCACTTTTGTTCATTGTATTTTCTCACCTAAAATTTCTTTCTAGTGCTTCTTCACAATCATTTTGTCAAGTCTAAAATTACATATGGGGCATTAATATAAATAGTAGTAACCTCTTGGATATCTTGACTGTATATTGCAAATATAAGCTTTATACTTTATTTTTGTGCCTTATTGTATTAAATGTAGTGCCTACCTTTATGCTGGTTTATAGTTCCTGTTTGTTTCACATTCAGTTATAAATTTTATTCTTTATATGTACTTGTCTCCTCTTATCCAAATAGATTTCAGAATAGATTTCTTGAGATGTCATATCTGATGCTTCTTTGATACATTCCCCAGGAAGTGGTAGAGCTCAATTCCTGTAACTTCTTGATAAGCACCTGTGGGATTAGCAGGAAACTAGTGAATAAACCTAATATTTAAAAAGAAAAAGCCAAGTCAATCATTCTCCATTAAAGTTATGTTTCTTATTCTTCAGTAACCTGTGCAGTAGTGTAGATAATGGTCAGTCTTCTATTCTCACTTCAACCTCTTTGCCATGTTTTGCCCAAGTTTTTTTCTTATATTTTTGTCCTAATAAAGATAAGCCCAAACTAATAATTTATCACTATCCACTCTGTTACCATAAGACCAATGATTAAAGAGATACTAAAGAAACTGATCCCCAATATTTAATTATAGTAAATGCCAAAATATGTTCTTGGAAATACCGTAATCTTATCTATATCTAAAAAAGTAGGAACAACCACTAATTTTCTAAAATTTACTTTATTCTTCCCTCTCCAAGTGTGGGGAGGAAAAAAAAAAAAGACATAATGGTCTCTTAGGACTCTTTAACAATAAGAATTATTGGATTTCTTCATAATGATTAAATTGATGGAAGTGGGGAAAATGTTTGGTGGAGCTGACCTTCAGATGAAGAAGTTTTCACCCTTTCCCAATAGTGCTGGAAGTTGCATTTCTTTTAATGACTCCACTTAAAGCAGCAGGAAGCAAAGTGATCATCACCAGCAGGTACTTAGACAAGAGTGAGAGGTTGTATGTGGACTGCTCTATTAAAGCATCCCTGTCTAAACAGGGCTTCCTGGAGCTTAAGTGCCCATTGCTGCAGAAGCCAGGATACCATCTGTGAGTGCACAGCAAAGCTCACAGCTTTGTCTAATGAGAGGAACTGCATCAAGGAGACATTCTTAAATAGATGAAAGATCCATGGCACCTAATGGACAATTAGTTAACTTCATTCTTCAGAGTTTTTAAGCATCTGATAAATGATGAAATAAAGCAAAATGCTTCAAGTGAAACACTAAAGGGAATTAAAAGCAGTCTAAAAAGAAATGACTTTCAGGTTTTTGATCATAAAATACCTAGTGATCAGATTTCATTTGCTATTTTGGTTTCTTTGTTTAGAATCTTGAGAATTATGACCAGTTTCATTATTTGTGGTTAGAACATATGCTAGGCCAGTATTTTGAAGTGTATATTGAAATTGGTGACTGCATTACAAACATTGCGAACTTTACTTTAAGATTTTATTTATTTGAGAGAGAGAATGAGAGAGAGTGAGCATGAGAAGTGTAAGATCAGAGGGAAAAGTAGATTCCCTGCTGGGTAGGGAGCCCTACAATGCTATACTCCATCCCGGGACTCCAGGATCATGACCTGAACTGAAGGCAGTCACTCAACCACTGAGCCACCCAGGCACCCAAAACACTGTGAACTTCAATAAAATAATAATAACACTCAATCTGATGGATCTTAAGGTCACCTGTTAAATTTCATTATTTAACAGATAGTGAAACTGAGGCCCAAAGAGGATAAATGTTTTTTCTAGAAATTAATTCTAAACTTCAAGTTTGAAGATTTTTTGAGCTTTGTATATTGCCTCTCCATCACACTATTCAATTTAAGTGTGTAGGGAAGACAAATAGAATGATGGTTTGTAAATTTAGTCTATGTACATTAATTTTATATTGTTTTAAGGTAAAATATTAGAAATGAGTTTTAATTTCTTGCTTTACACTGGACTAGGTTGCTTCAAAAGCCTATGAAAAAATATGTAGCATATACTCTCACTAAAGGAATTTGGGAGAGAAAGGTTAATATACAAAATGGTAGGATGCATTGTATGAAAAAGTATCAAAATGTTTGGTATGGGTAAGAAGTGCTCTCAATGGTCCAAAGAGAGAGAGGTGGCTAGGAGATAGTCTAACAGAGATGATTCAGTAGGAAATAAGGACAGTTCTCTCTGCATGGTCAGTCAGCACTTGATGGAACAAAAGGACACAGGATGCCTGCCTTTGGTTACAGAATTGGGATGTATGGGTGTATTTAACTGACCAATTTAAATGCAGAATATTTTTTAAAATTTTCTCCATTTGGGGGGCAATCAGTAGAGCTTCTTTCCTTATTTAGAGAGTTTGATTTTGATTTAGTGAATAGAACATCAAATACAGTGGACATTATTAGTTAATACTAATAACAGTAGCCATAACAACACCATTATTCTATTCTTTATTTTCTTGAATATATAATACAGCCCTGTGAGTTGAGAACACTCTTTTTTTCCCCACGCTATGGATGAGAGAAACAGAGAAAAGCAGATCAATTCCAAGAACATGTGGCTTAAAACCACAGACTCTTAACTGTTAGATTCAATTAAGAAATTTCACAAATCTTGCAAATAATATACACTGCTTTAAAAGCTAAGATTGAAATATTAAAATAAAAATTTGTTTCTTATCATCATGCAGGTTTTTTTTTTTTCCTAGTAGGAACAGGAGAGTCTACAAGAAATCAGATTTCCCCCAAGATTTCAAGATTTTCATACTAACATAGAATTTACTCTATTAATGTCTCCTTTCAACTCAGCCCCAGAGGTTGGTATTGATGGTGGCTGCTCCTAAATCTGGAGACATGCATAAGCCCTGGAGAACAGTGTCTATCATTAAAAAGTTGCCATCTGTCTTTTTTTGATATCTGCTGTGCGCAGTAAGTCACAGTATTTCCCTATCCTTTCAATGACAGCTCATGGTAAGATAAACTTGCCATGATAAGATAAATGGCAACTTTTTAAATGAAAACCACTATGTGTGAGCTGCTTGGTTAGGTTACAGTTCCTCAAAGTGCATCTCATACCTTATTCCCTAATATCAAAACCAATGACCTATTCTTCAAAGGATTTTCTTTTCACTTCTATAACCAACATGATTTACAAAGTTCTCCTCCCCCGCCCTTTTTATATCCTTTCAGAAGGAGACTTTGAGTAACCCTGTAACCTTAACTTTTTATACCATTTTTTTGGAAATGTTTGTTTAGAAGGCAAAGACATATTCTTTTACTATTTTGGAAATCATCTTTGACTAAGGTTAGCAAAGTAAGTGGAATAGACTATTTTTATTTATTTGAATTAGTTCTCTCCTCATAAAAATAAAGGTACTTTATATATTGGTTAAGAATTGGATCTAGAGGGGTCTCTGGGTGGCTCAGTCATTAAGCATTAAGCGTCTGCCTTGGGCTCAGGTCCTGATCCCCGGGTCCTGGGATCAAGTCCTGCATTGGGATCCCTGCTCCGCAGGAAGCCTGCTTTCCCTCTCCCATTCCCCCCCTGCTTGTGTTCCTGCTCTCGCTGTCTCTCTCTCTCTGTCAAATAAATAAATAGAATCTTTTTTTTTTTAAGATTTTATTTATTTATTTGACAGACAGATCACAAGTAGGCAGGCAGAGAGAGAGGGGAAAGCAGGCTCCCTGCCAAGCAGAGAGCCCTACGTGGGGCTCAATCCCAGGACCCCGAGATCATGACCGAGGCCGAAGGCAGAGGCTTTAACCCACTGAGCCACCCAGGTGCCCCAATAAATAAAATCTTAAAAAAAAAAAAAAAAAAAAAAGATTTGGATCTCACAGTGGTTCCAGTCCATCATAGCTGTCCTATAGCTGGCTGAATCCTGATTTTTCCAAGTCTCTAACTACCTACCTGTTAGATAAACCTAATATTGATAAACCCGATATTGATTCCAAATCAGTGTGGGGTGCTGATTTGCCAGAGAAACCTCCTTCAAGTCCATTTTTATTGCTGCTGGGGTCCCTGGACCTTTTTCAATTTAGAAGGTAAAAAGATGACCTTATATGGTATTTATAGTACTTTATACAACTGCTAAAATTGTTTAAAGAACAGTTAATAATTTGTAAGCTTACTATAGTAAAATCATGAAATTACTACAAGTGTATTTGCTTTACTTCTGACCATCAAAAATCATATCTAAGTCCCCAAATATTTTTGCCTCCCTCAGACAGACCAAAGGATCAGAACAAATGTGTTTCCTTACCCTAAATTTCCCAAAGGATCAGGATCATCATTGTGAACATTTCTAGATTTTCACAGGAAGAGGAGGTGAATGTATAGATGAACCAACTCAGTTTGAGCTAAACCAAACACATAGAATTAATTTTCTTAATACTTTATTAAATTTCTATATAGGTGTATGGTACTATTTGCCACTTTTTTCTCTAAAATTCAAATGTTTTATTTAAATCAGGAGATTATTATATCTACATTTTTACTTAATTTTTGATTAAACCAGGTTTTGTTATATTTGGTTTACCAAAGAAATTCCTTGTGTAGTGAGTGACTGAATGATTAACATGTAAATATATATTTATGTAAATGTAGTATCTCTACATGCAAAAACATGTATACATTCAGTAATTATTTATTGAGCACCTCTTGTATAGAGGTACTAATCTGGATGATGGGGATTCAATGTTGAATAAAAGAAAAGTCTCTGCTCTCATGGTGGGCATGATTATAGTTGGGTTATGGGGGTTGACTAATAATAAATACTGTGGGTGTAGAGAGCAATGAAGTCAGAGGACAATAAAGTAAATTATAATAGTAAGTGGTATAGTGGATGATTTGCTCCTATAGTTAGTGAAGGTGCAATCTGTATTAAAATCTAATGACGGGTCTGTGAATCACCAGGTTTACACACTTCACAGCACTCACCAAAACACATACCCTCCCCAATGTCCTGTACCCCTGGGGATAAAAATATATGTTTATAAAAAATAAAAAATTATATTGAAAGAAAAAAAAAATCTAATGACGGGGGGAGATCTAGAGAGGATGATTCCAGACAGAGAGAGCAGGATGCTTAAATGATAACGTTACACATTTACAAAGGTAAGGGGGAATGTCTCTGAACTAGAACATTGCCAATAAGGAGCATAGTCATAGGAAATTATGTTGGAGGAGTGGGCAAGGATAAATCCATATATGGCCGTTAAGGCCAGGGCAGGAAGTTTAGATTTATTCTAAGCATGAACAGAAGACAGAAAAGGATTTTAAGCATGAAAATAGTATCTTAAGTAAAAAAGAAGTCATATTGGCTTCTGGGTGGAGAATGGGCCACACAGGTTCAAATGCAGACATGATAAATTAAAGAGAAGGCAATTTTAGTAGTCTCGGAACAGTGCTAGTGTCTTATTCAGAGGTGATAATGGTGAAAATGGAGAATATTTGTGAATATAATGAAAATTCTGAAGCCAGTATCAACCAGATTTGCTGATGGCTAAGATAATGAGGGAAGTGGTATGAGGAGAGAGAATAATTAAGGATAGCACTTAGTTTTTGGCCTGAGCAACTACTTGAAATGGAAGTCTGAAGAATAGAAAGTGTATTTGGAGAAAATACCTTTTTGTTTGTTTATTATTTACTTACATATGAAATTTGAGATTCTTGGATGGACAAGTAGAAATGATTAGACTTCAGCGGAGAGCTAAATATCAGCAATAGAAATTTATATTCAGTACATGTTTTGGTGGCTGAATAATACTGGATTGGGTGAGTTCACCTAGGAAATGTATGTAAGTAAAAGGCATGTAGAGGTCAGAATGAGAAAACGGAGCGAGTTAAGTTGACTAAGTCAGAATGACCAATAAAGTAGGAGGAGAACTAGATGAGAATGCTTTCACAGAGCCTGGAAAAAAAATACTTTAGGCATGAAAGAGTAGTTAAATGTGTAAAATGATATTGAAAAGTCAAATAAGCAGGAGAATGAAAACTGACCTTGGGACTTGTCAAGAAGATGCTTATATAAGACGTACATTTTTGCTCTTACACACACAGGGCAAATCATTCATGATTCTAAACTGTGGTCCTTGCTCATGACCCTAGCTATGAAATAACCAAGTGCTAGTTCCTTATGTCGTTGATAATTGAATTACCTGACTTATACTACCTTGTGCCATATATTCAGGACTAGGGTTATAATTTTACAGATTTTTACAGAGACTGCCCATCCATTAAAGTGGTTTTAAAGAGATAATTATTTCATGTGTTTAGCACCACTGAGATGACCTTATAAATCTTCCCAAGCAACCATATTTTAATTGAGAAAAAAGTAAACAAAAAGAAACTTAACTCTTACAAATGCTTTGTGAAATTGGGAAATTAATGGTTTTTGCCTTTTCCCCAAAATTGCATAAACCTTTATGTCTGTAATAAAAAGGGATGAGAAAACAGTCCAAATTTTAGCAATTTGTGTTATTTAGGCTCTTTTTCAATAGGATGTCTGTTAATTTTTGGCAGATCATCTCATATTTCACAGTGATAGTTCTAAAATTTAGAAGATGAAGTTTAAAAAAAAGATCATCTTCTACATCTTCTATTTCTTTCTAGTCAGCCAATATATATTGATACATTTTATCAAAAGGTTTTCTATAGAATTGGATTTATATATATATATATATATATATATATATATATATATAAAATTTAATTTTGGAGGTGCTTTAGAACTACCTTCAAAAAAGTGAATTTGTAATACTTGCCTCTGTAAAAAAAAGGAGAATTTTAATTTAAATAATAATTCTAAACATGACATTTGCATATAACAATTGTATTAATAATAGAAGATACAGACTTTTGAACATTTGGAGGCACTGCACTTCCAGAATTTCTCTCCTTTCCCTTTCTTGCTCTTTCCTTTCCTTTTCTTCTTTTTAATAAATTTTTTTGGGGGGGGGTTGTTGGGGGTGCCTCTAGCACACTATTCAGGAGAGATAAGCCCTCCTGTAGAAGGAACAATTACTTGGGTTGTATTTCTCTCTCTGCCTGTAATCAGCAGTGGACACTTATCAGTTGAGATCTGTTTCCTCTCTCACCCTCTATCTCTGTCTCTTTTTTTGATACGGTAGTGCTGGATTAGACCAGTCTTTTTTGGGAAGATTATAAGAATGCAGTGAAACCTATGGATCCTTTCTACAGGAAAAAAAAAAAAAATGCATAATCATGAAGTTGCAATCATTTTGCCTGCAGCCTCAGATGGATCAGAACTTCTGGACTGGAAGATAGCCAGCCTTAATGTCTATTACTTCAGATGCCATGGAGAGGACTGCAGGGATACATGCAGGGAAAGAAATGTTCATGTTTTCATTCAGTTAATGAGAATCTATTTTCCTACACTAATAGGTAGAGCAAAAGGATGGCTTCCAAAAACCATATAAGAGTTTCTAGCAATCCGTATTCATATTCTGAAAGAACAGAGACCCAACTCACATTGATTTATAGATCTTATTGCACCTTTCCTTAGTCGAGTGAAAATTTTTGTTCTTTTTCCAGCAATAATACAATAGATACCTCTGACTGCATTTGGTAGTCATTACTGAAGCATGGAAAAGATTAATTTCAACCAATAGAGAGTATGCTTCTCCTTGGCTATCTAGACTTCTATGGCAGTTAAGGCATTGCTGTCTTAACATTGTTCAGAGGTCTTTTCACCTTCCTTTAATAACTGTGATTCAGCACCACAATCAAAAGTCTGATCATCTTATATATCCTTATCTCACATGTCATCATAAGCATTATCTTTGCCTTTAGAGTTCACTAAATGATATAAATTCTTAATCCTTAGAACATAATCATGGCATAATATAATAGCTTACTACCTGATAGTTAATTCATATTTTTAAACTTTTTTATAACCACAGGCAAAAGTCAAAGAGAAAATTAGCTGTTTTACCATAAATTATTTAAATTACCCTTAGGCAAAAGCTGATCGAAATCACATATTTAAAACAACATTTATGACTATTTTACGTTGCCATGTCCCACAGCAGAAGTGATAAATATATAATGGATTTTGACAAACAGTTGGACTCTCTAGAATTGAGTAGTGATGCACTCCTTTTTCATGACAAATAACTGTCTTGAATAAAGGAGACAGTAACCTGCAAGTGAAATCTGAGGTGCTAGTCTTTGGTAAGAGCACTGAGGTCATAATCTTTCAAATTCCAAGTAATTCTGTTTCTCAAGGCTTGATCATTATGGGCTCTTTTGGATAGCTGGATACTAGTTTATTAAATGTTCATGAAGTAAAGGTTAGTTTACTTTGTCAAGGACTACAGAGCCACTTTTAATTTCAAAATTTTTTGAAAATGCATTTTACTAGTTCAAAGGAAAACTGGAACAGGGGCCATGAATGTCAGAGAAAATTATTTTCTTGTTAGCAAAGCAGAGGAAATGATGGTCTCTGACAAACAAAAAACAAATCCCAAATATTGAGAGCATTTCCTTCATGAAGGTGGTACTTTGAGGGGAAGATAGATTAATTAATATTTAGTCCTATTGAAACTATCATTTATAGATAAATATGGAGTCTAGATGCCCTGTTCTTACAGGTGGCAGCTCTTTTCTCAGTCATCGAGTTGTGCCCATGGTTCCCTTACTCACACTACCTCTTTCTTTTACCAAGTAAATGCACCATCATTTAAGAGAGAACTGATGTTAGTAAAATTAGCCGGTCACACATTGAAGCATTTATTGAGATCCTTTGGTTGTACATTTCCAGATCACAGTTGAGAAAGAAAACAACCAATAGACCAATGAGCAAGTGCATCAAAAGCTGCAAGGGCAGCACATTTTTTTTTTTTTTTCTAGTATCATCTCTTCTGGGAAACATTACCCTCCTGTGCTCTTCCAGACCATTGATTCCATTCTGAACCCATAAAAAAGAGATTATAAATCAAGAGAAGGAGGTACTGCTAGAATACTATGAATGGTTTATAAGTTATTTTGTGAACAAAATTGAGACCATTAGAGCTGCTGAGCAGCTTCTACCTCTAATCATTTTTTCCATTAACTAAGTTTTTTGCCCACTCTAGAGAGAGTGGTATGATTTTTATAGCAGTATCATATAGAATTCGAAAGCATCAAATAGGCGGTGCTTACTAGTTGCTACCCACTTCATATATCTTGTAAATATTGATACCTAAGATGGTACCCCTTCCTTCTCACATTTTCCCAGGATATGAACCAGGGGTTAGATCTCTCTAATACAGTAAAGTGATGTCATAAAAGTGTACAAGATTAAAAGTTAGTAGACACTGATTCCAGCCTTAATTTCACTTCAAGCTATTTGCATAGCCTTAGGGAAAATTGCTTAACAAAACTCAGCCTCAGTTTCCTTCATAGTACAAAAAGATGAATCCATGGTATTTTATAGGATATTACACAGAAAAAATGAGATCACATATGTGGAATTCTTTCAAAAGTGAAGAACACTTTAAATGTAAAAGCAAAACATAGTACCCATCATAATTTATTGTGTAATTATTTTCATCATAATTTCTATAGTGTTTTAAATCTCTGTTATCTTGTGCTAATGAACTACACACATATACTGAGATTATAATCTTTTTTAAACATTAATTTTATTTTGTTAAGATTTTTATTTATTTATTTTACAGACAGAGATCACAAGTAGGCACAGAAGCAGGCAGAGAGAGAGGAGGAAGCAGGCTTCCCACTGAGCAGATAGCCTGATGTGGGGCTTAATCCCAGGACCCTAGGATCATGACCTGAGCCGAAGGCAGAGGCTTTAACTCACTGAGCCACCCAGGCACCCCTGAGATTATGATCTTATATCTAGGTGATTACGTTCTTTCTTCTAGGTTGTCATGGACATCAAGTATTTCTGCCACCTAGCAGCTATTCATCCTCTCTGGGTAATCATTCCCCAATTTCTGTCTAGGACCATGCTTTTCTTTCCCTGTGTCCATCTCAGTACACATGTCTTAACTCTACCTTAGGGGCAGATAACATGAATTAGGTATAATTGTGCATTTATTTGACTTCCAATATTGGTTCAAGGATTGGCCTTCAGTAGAAGTTTAGTTGGAAACGCTAGAACACAGTCTCCTACTCTTTTCTGCTTGATCTCAACTGGGAAGGATAGAGCCTTGAGAACTACAGGCAGCCATCTTGTGACTATATTCAATACATGTTTGAGAATAAAGTCTTCACAGAAGATACAGACCTAAGATACAGGAGACGAAAGCAGATTTTGATGAGATTGTTTAAAACCCTATGTCAAGCTGTGACTCTTTGCCCTGTACTCTTCAGTTATATGACCCCCAAAATATACTTTTTATTTAAGTCAGTTTGATTGTTTTCTGTCATTTGCAAACAACATAACTCAAATACAGAAACTAAATATAATTTTTTGAATTATATTTTGAATAATCTAATCTTTGAGTGTTTCTGTGTGTTTTTAGGTGTTCTCATGAGACTTTTATACTTTTATAAATGTGACCCTCTTACACAGCTGAGATAGATATGTTTATTCCCAGATTAACGATGAAAGAATCCACATGCAATGTTCAAAATCACACAACTAATAAGAGGAGGAGGCAGTATTCAGTTACAGTCTGCCAACAGAAACCATACTTTCCTTTATGCAATAAGGTACCGTTTTTGTTTTTGTTTTTGTTTTTTTAATGGAAAAATTCTTAACAACCTAAATCAAGGAACAAGAATATTATATGGGTAATTGAAATTTGTGAGCATTCCGAGTAGTTTCAACTATGCCAGCTTTGCCTCCATCATGCCTTCTTCATGAGAATCTGTGGAAACCAGGAAAAGAGAGACTCAATGAAGAATGGAAATTGACCTTAAAACAGAGATTAGGTTAATGGAAACTAATGTGGAATTGAAGATATCCATGGTGGGAAGAGGAGAGAAAATTTTTCTCCTGATTATATTAAAAAATTCTACAATAACATGGTTTGCCTCTAACTTGAATATGAAACTTTGAAACTTAAAAATTCTGGAGTTTGTTGCCCTAGCTTCTACCTCATCAATCTGTGAGTAAATTTCTCCACAGTTTTGCTGATAAAGGACGTACTGTGGTAGAGAACTCAGAAAAGGGAATAGGAGAACTGCATGCTGCTTTGTTTTCACACTTGTACCTGTTCTAAATCTAGAATAGAATAGAAAAGTATTATTTTCAGCCGGGTGTGGGGAGCCGCGCGGCCCGGGGCTCCCCAGCGAGCG
>NC_081564.1:58507807-58508148 GCF_022355385.1 Mustela nigripes
TTACCCGAAGGCGAGAAAAAAAAACAAAAAATGAAAAAGAAAAAAATTAAATTAACCGCAAGACTAAAAAAAATCACAGGGAAAAAGCCATGAGTTCCGTGCTTTGCTTTCTCCTCCTCTAGAATTCTGCTGCTCTCCTTGGTATTGAAACCGCACTCTTTGGTAGGTGAACTTGGTCTTGGCTGGATTTCTTGTTGATCTTCTGGGGGAGGGGCCTGTTGTAGTGATTCTCAAGTGTCTTTGCCCCAGGCGGAATTGCACCGCCCTTACCCGGGGCCGGGGTGAGAATCCGCTTGGGTTTGCTTTCAGGAGCTTTTGTTCCCTGAGTGCTTTCCGTAGAG
>NC_081564.1:58508248-58513717 GCF_022355385.1 Mustela nigripes
TTTCAGGAGCTTTTGTTCCCTGAGTGCTTTCCGTAGAGTTCAGGAGGACGGGAATACAAATGGCGGCCTCCTGGTCTCCGGCCCAGAGGAGCCGAGAGCCCAGGGCTGCACTCCTCAGTGCGCGCTCAGAGAACCACGCCCAGTTACTCCCGTCTGCCTGACCTCTGGCCGCGCTCCGAGCTCACCGAGCCTGCGACCGGTTCAAGGTCACCCCGAGCTGCGAGCTTACTGTCGGCTCTGTCTCTGTAGCCGGCTTTCCCGTTCCAATACCCGCAAGCTCTGCGACACTCAGACACCCCCAATCCTTCTGTGACCCTGCGGGACCTGAGGCCACGCTGACCCCGTGTGGGCTTTGCCCCGGGTAGCCTCTGGAGCGATGTCCCTCAGCGGAACAGACTTTTAAAAGTCCTGATTTTGTGCACGGTTGCTCCGCCGCTTGCCGGGAGCCGGCCCCTCCCCCTGGGGTCTATCTTCCCGTCGCTTTGGATTCACTTCTCCGCCGGTCCTACCTTTCAGAAAGTGGTTGTTTTTCTGTTTCCAGAATTGCTGTTCTTCTTCTCTTCGATCTGCCAATGGATTTTCAGGTGTTTGCAATCTTTAGATAAGCTATCTAGCTGATCTCCGGCTAGCTGAAGTAGTCTCGGCCTGCTACTTCTCCGCCATCTTGACTCCTCCCCTTACCAGGCTGGAGTATTTGAATTACTTATTATTTGATAGTAAAATGGCATTTGAACCTCATCTTTTGTATATTGGAAATTAGACCATGTATATAGGAAGCCCAACCATAGCCTAGGAAAAAGAAGCCGTTTGTTGGAATACTTGCTAGCTTTAGAAAGAAACAAAGGTATACACTTGGCCTGATACTGGCTCTTTTGAAAGCAGTAAAAAAGAAAATACATCATTGTTACCAGAGAACTTCTTGTATTGTAAGATCTAAAATTTCAAAAGCTGCCTTGACATCTTTGATCCTCACAGGGTCCCTTAGGCCTAAATATGAGCTCCACTGCCCTAGTCAGATATGCCCCCCACTCAGTGGGAAAGGCTCCCCCCATTAAGCTACTTGCATTATCAGTTGAGCCAGCTGCACCTCACACAGTCTTCAATCTGATGGGTTTCACCTCCCTTCCAGCCCTCAAAATTATCCAGTGAAGCCAATCACATCTTCCCAAGGCCAAGGTACCAGAAGGCACCTCACCCTTTTGTTACTACAAAGCCTGCATCCCACAGATGCTTATGAGTCTCTCTGCTCTCAATTGCAAGCCCTGTGTGGCCTTGTGTGGCAGGCAGTGTCTTCCTCTCCCAAACTGTGGGTGTATGTGACTAATAAACTATCATCAATTTCATCTGTCTAGTGTCAGGTGTCATGTGTTCTGCCATCTTATTATTTAAGTAAGGGAACCCCCTCCATCATCAATGTGGTGAGTAGGAAGTGATCAGCAAACTTCTTTGCTTGCAGACTGAACCAAATGGCTCAAAGTCTAGATATGTGAAGTCCAGAAGGACTAGAAAAGCCCAATTCTCTTCCTCCAACTAAAATCTGCATAAATAAAGTCAGGCAGTAAATGACCTAACATATATGGCATCATCAAAGCTTCACATGGAGACCTTTCCAAGCATTTCCTATTGGTAGTCTATGACTACAAAGATGACAGCTGAGCTCCTTAGAAGACGCAGCCTGAAGGAAAGAACAACTTACCAGCATCTCTCCATCGACTCTGTCATTATGAATCACCCAATGGCAAAGACCTTGCATAATATAGATGCTCTTAAAGGAAGGACCTCAGAGATGGGCAGGCAGGGCTTTGAAACCTTTCAGATTGGGAAACAGAAGTCTCTGGACTCAAGTACTCTGATGAGACAAGATCTGTGGCTCCAGCAAAAAGGCCAATTGCATTTCAAAGCCAGTCATTCCCTCTGCTACAGTTTGGTGAAGAGATACAAAAGTTTGAAAGAACTACAGCCTTCCCGCCATTATGAAAATAAACCTGACATTACAGAAGACAGAGCAACAGGACTTGAAGAAGCTAACTCCTTGACATCTTTAGCCACTGAATCAAACAAATTCTGAAGCCCACCTTATGGCCTTTCTATGTATGGGGGACCATGAATCCTCTTTACTGTTCAGGTCAATTTCAATTATTGTTGTTGTTTTTTTTCTATAACTTGTTCTTAGTGATGTAAGCATTCAAGTCAGGGAATCAAAAAGAATACTTTCCTAAACCACTAAAAAATGATGAGATTATAATTATTGGAATAGTTCCAGACACCTTAAGATTTAAATTAGATGCTTGTACCTCTGAAATGATTAACTCTTAATGGCTTTCAAGGAAAGAAGGATTCACACTACGGGGTAGATAAAAACTGAAGAGACTCAGAGGTAGAAATAAGCAATAATGGTAGAGTAGCAGGGAAGATAGGGTAGCAGTTAAGACCAAGAAGAAGTCCAGAGGAATGGTACTTATGAGTGGTAAAAATAAGATAGAAACATTCAAAGATGAGTTCTCATAGACAGGAAAGACTTGTAGACACAAGCCAGGAGATGGACAAGAAATCTTCTCAAGAGCACCATATGGATTCAGAATGGCATAGCTGTAAGTCATCCTTTACGAATTTTGGTCAATGTTTCTTAATCTTTACTGATTTTCATTAGAATATATTAACTAAGAGAGGGACTCTGATTCAGGAAGAACACAAAAATCAGAAAAGTTATTATCTATAATTATGCTTTTCAAAACCATGAAACAATAAGCTTAAATTTAGTGCATTACTGTTTTTCTTCTTTGTGACTTTATTCTTACTTGAAAAAAAAATTTTTGGCTCCATTTTTTTTTAAAGAATTTTTACTTATTTATTTGACAGAGAGAGATCACAATTAGGCAGAGAGGCAGGCAGAGAGGGAGGGAGAAGTAGGCTCCTTGCTGAGCAGACAACTCAATGCAGGGCTCAATCCCAGGACCCTGAGATCATGACCTGAGCTGAAGGCAGAGGCTTTAACCCACTGAGCCACCCAGATGCCCCCATTTCTTAAATATCCATAAGAACTCCTTTTATATCTATAAAGTTCTATCATGGACATATGGGATTATATGAACATACAGGAATCCTGTATGTTCCATGCAATCCTACTGGTGGGCTTATCCAAATACAAAATGAATATGTTTGTTTACATTCCATACATAGGAATTCCTTGATAAATTTTGAGATGAGTCCTGAAAGGACATAGAAAGGCTAAAGGAAGGGAAACCCTATAAGTACTCATTATATAGAGCAAGGGTTGCCTGAAAGGGGTGTGGGTGAATACCCAGACCACATTTCTGCTCAGGGTCCCCATGGCTTCCCATCACCTACAAATTAAAACTTAAATATGTATACAGCATATTAATTATATATTCCACCTAGCTGACTAATCCAGTTTATGGCCTTTTTTTTTTTTTTTTTTTTTTTTGGTAACTTAACACAACTACAAAGATGAAACCTATATTTCCTATAATCCTGCTCATTGTCTTAAAATATAATGTTATTTTCATTTGGGATACATTTCTACCTACCTATTACTTATACACACTTATATGTAACAACTTTAGTAAAGCTTTTCTTGACATATACAACCTGGTCTAAATATCCTAGTATTCCTCAGTTATCTTTGTATACTACCACTTTACAACACCATATTTTTTTATTTCAATCCTTTGCTTATGACCTTGACCTATGAACAGGAAATGTGTCTTATATATCTTTATTCTCATGGTGCTTTGCACAAACTGGGCTCACAATACTTGTCGTGTAAATGAATGAATGATCCAGGAAGTCCAGCCTTATCGATTGATACTAAAATGTATTGCTTATTCTTATGTTCACTATAAAATCCTTCTTAAACACAAATAATGTTCTTATTGAAATGCAGAAATTTAAATATCAGAATTCTTTTCTTAGTTTAATTTATGGCTTTAATTCCTGTTAAATATAAGTGGTTTTTGAAAAGATAACTCATTTATCAGTTTCTAGGCTATCTTTCATTTATTGCAGTAACAACTAAATTCACTCCCCTGCATGTACCTACTCTTCCCTGATTCCCTTTGGTCCAAACATGTTGCTTGGGGATCGGGGAAGGATTGATGTTTAAATTAGTTATACTTTTTAATTTTCTGATAAATTGCTGAAAGTTTCTTAGTGATGATGGGAACAGGGGCACATATACTCCTGAAAGAAAAGGAGGGACTCCTATGAAATGAGACTGAAAAAATTTTAGAAACAGAAATTTCAAATTTCTTGCACACTTAAGGTCAATGTACGTGTGTGGAACGGCTTCTTGATGGTAGTAGGTTTCCCTATGCTCAATAAATCATGATATTTTAACTGACTCCCTTAATGATGGAAATAAGGAAATTCCATACAGAAAAACTTGCATGTAAGATATAATAAATAATCCAAATGAAATAATATCAAACTTTTAAAAATGACCCAAGTAACTCTAATTGAACCTTTGCACTTTGACTGCTGTTAGCTTCTTTTTGTTTGCTTTCTAAGTGGAATAGACATAAAGTAAAACCCTTTGATAGGTTTCCATGCAGAGAATGGGTGGTGATAGCATCACAAAGCCCTTACCAACAAGGCCACATTGCTTATCACAGCCAGATGAATTATTCACCATTTCAGCCTTCTTTCAACATTAGGATATGGAAAGAAGGTGAACTTTATAGTCAGCTTTGCACTTCTGGGGTCAGCCAAGCACTTATCTTCAGAGAAGCAGAGGAACGTTAATTTTACAAGGTTCTCTACTCAATTCTCCTGGAATGGAAATCCAACCAAGACCTTATCAGCCCAAGAGATCAGCCTTGGAGCTATATGAGAATAAACTCACCTTGAAAAGAATAAACTCGGGCAGGGAAAGGGATGGATTTTACTGCTGTGAATTTGCAGTTTCAAATATGAAACTGCCTTCAATTTGAGCATAAGTATCTTTTTTTTTTTTTTTTAACTTTTCATTGGGCTTCGTATCTTTCCGCCACACATCAGAAATACTGAATTCAAGGTTTCCTGTTTCTCTGACTTCATTACCCTAAGATGTTAATAATCCTTTAGCCATTATACTTCTCCCAACTACAAGGTAGTTTTAAAACTTTTGTCATATCTGTCTTTCATCTTCCTCTTTGCACTGTTTTCCCATACAGGTCCCATTGTCTTCCTTGCCTTTGTTTTATGCTCACCAGCTGCTCTCCACAAGTAAAGTAGTAACTAATTTGTAATGAAGTTAGACAATTCATAAGATTTTTTATCAGGAAGGAATTTTATTTAAGGAAGGCAAAAGTAGGAAGTAACCCAAGCAGATTAGTTTCTTGGTAATTTATTTATTTATTTTTTATTCATCCTAAAAACATTAATTAAACACTTCCTATGTGCCATATTAGTTTCTTGGTAATTTTTTTATTCATCCTAAAAACATTAATTAAACACTTCCTATGTGCCATA